>NW_026907995.1:0-279564 GCF_033978785.1 Entelurus aequoreus
AAAATCGAGAGTGGCTAAAAATCACCTCTTTTTCCTTCTCTCGATCAGACACTTAGAAAAAAAACGGAAAAAAAGAAAAAAAAAAATTTGGATTTTTTCTAAGTACAAAATCGAGAGAGGCTAAAAATCACCTCTTTTTCCTTCTCTCGATCAGACACTTAGAAAAAAAACGGAAAAAAAAAAAAAAAAATTGGATTTTTTCTAAGTACAAAATCGAGAGTGGCTAAAAAATCACCTCTTTTTCCTTCTCTCGATCAGACACTTAGAAAAAAAAAAGAAAAAAAAAAAAAAAAAATTGATTTTTCGAAGTACAAAATCAAGAGAGGCTAAAAATCACCTCTTTTTCCTTCTCTCGATCAGACACTTAGAAAAAAAACGGAAAAAAAAAAAAAAAAAAATTTGGATTTTTTCTTAGTACAAAATCGAGAGTGGCTAAAAATGACCTCTTTTTCCTTCTCTCGATCAGACACTTAGAAAAAAAACGGAAAAAAAAAAAAAAAATTGGATTTTTTCTAAGTACAAAATCGAGAGTGGCTAAAAATCACCTCTTTTTCCTTCTCTCGATCAGACACTTAGAAAGAAAAAAAAGAAAAAAAAAAAAAAAAAATGGATTTTTTCTAATTACAAAATCAAGAGAGGCTAAAAATCACCTCTTTTTCCTTCTCTCGATCAGACACTTAGAAAAAAAACGGAAAAAAAAAAAAAGAAAAATGGATTTTTTCTAAGTACAAAATCAAGAGAGGCTAAAAATCACCTCTTTTTCCTTCTCATCGATCAGACACTTAGAAAAAAACGGAAAAAAAAAAGAAAAAAAATTGGATTTTTTCTAAGTACAAAATCGAGAGAGGCTAAAAATCACCTCTTTTTCCTTCTCTCGATCAGACACTTAGAAAAAAAAATGAAAAAAAAAAAAAAAAAAATTGGATTTTTTCTAAGTACAAAATCGAGAGAGGCTAAAAATCACCTCTTTTTCCTTCTCTCGATCAGACACTTAGAAAAAAAAATTAAAAAAAAAAAAAAAAAATTGGATTTTTTCTAAGTACAAAATCGAGAGAGGCTAAAAATCACCTCTTTTTCCTTCTCTCGATCAGACACTTAGAAAAAAAAACTGAAAAAAAAAAAAAAAAAATTTGGATTTTTTCTAAGTACAAAATCGAGAGAGGCTAAAAATCACCTCTTTTTCCTTCTCTCGATCAGACACTTAGAAAAAAAACTGAAAAAAAAAAAAAAAAAAAATTGGGATTTTCTTCTAAGTACAAAATCGAGAGAGGC
This sequence comes from Entelurus aequoreus, assembly GCF_033978785.1. Lineage (NCBI taxonomy): Eukaryota > Metazoa > Chordata > Actinopteri > Syngnathiformes > Syngnathidae > Entelurus > Entelurus aequoreus. Next base: position 1,273 of record NW_026907995.1, read on the forward strand.
TAAAAATCACCTCTTTTTCCTTCTCTCGATCAGACACTTAGAAAAAAAACTGAAAAAAAAAAAAAAAACATTTTGGATTTTTTTAAGTACAAAATCGAGAGAGGCTAAAAATCACCTCTTTTTCCTTCTCTCGATCAGACACTTAGAAAAAAAACGGAAAAAAAAAAAAAAAAATTGGATTTTTTCTAAGTACAAAATCGAGAGTGGCTAAAAATCACCTCTTTTTCCTTCTCTCGATCAGACACTTAGAAAAAAAAAGAAAAAAAAAAAAAAAAAAAAGGATTTTTTCTAAGTACAAAATCAAGAGAGGCTAAAAATCACCTCTTTTTCCTTCTCTCGATCAGACACTTAGAAAAAAAACGGAAAAAAAAAAAAAAAATTTGGATTTTTTCTAAGTACAAAATCAAGAGAGGCTAAAAATCACCTCTTTTTCCTTCTCTCGATCAGACACTTAGAAAAAAAACGGAAAAAAAAAAAAAAAAATTGGATTTTTTCTAAGTACAAAATCGAGAGAGGCTAAAAATCACCTCTTTTTCCTTCTCTCGATCAGACACTTAGAAAAAAAAATGAAAAAAAAAAAAAAAAATTGGATTTTTTCTAAGTACAAAATCGAGAGAGGCTAAAAATCACCTCTTTTTCCTTCTCTCGATCAGACACTTAGAAAAAAAACTGAAAAAAAAAAAAAAAAAATTGGATTTTTTCTAAGTACAAAATCGAGAGTGGCTAAAAATCACCTCTTTTTCCTTCTCTCGATCAGACACTTAGAAAAAAAACTGAAAAAAAAAAAAAAAAAATTGGATTTTTTCTAAGTACAAAATCGAGAGAGGCTAAAAATCACCTCTTTTTCCTTCTCTCGATCAGACACTTAGAAAAAAAACGGAAAAAAAAAAAAAAAAAATTTGGATTTTTTTCTAGTACAAAATCGAGAGACGCTAAAAATCACCTCTTTTTCCTTCTCTCGATCAGACACTTAGAAAAAAAACGGAAAAAAAAAAAAAAAAATTTGATTTTTCTAAGTACAAAATCGAGAGTGGCTAAAAATCACCTCTTTTTCCTTCTCTCGATCAGACACTTAGAAAAAAAAAATGAAAAAAAAAAAAAAAAAAATTGGATTTTTTCTAAGTACAAAATCGAGAGAGGCTAAAAATCACCTCTTTTTCCTTCTCTCGATCAGACACTTAGAAAAAAAACGGAAAAAAAAAAAAAAAAATTTGGATTTTTTCTAAGTACAAAATCGAGAGAGGCTAAAAATCACCTCTTTTTCCTTCTCTCGATCAGACACTAAGAAAAAAAACTGAAAAAAAAAAAAAAAAAATTTGGATTTTTTCTAAGTACAAAATCGAGAGAGGCTAAAAATCACCTCTTTTTCTTCTCTCGATCAGACAATTAGAAAAAAAACTGAAAAAAAAACAAAAACATTTTGGATTTTTTCTAAGTACAAAATCGAGAGAGGCTAAAAATCACCTCTTTTTCCTTCTCTCGATCAGACACTTAGAAAAAAAACGGAAAAAAAAAAAAAAAATTTGGATTTTTTCTAAGTACAAAATCGAGAGTGGCTAAAAATCACCTCTTTTTCCTTCTCTCGATCAGACACTTAGAAAAAAAAACTGAAAAAAAAAAAAAAAAAATTGGATTTTTTCTAAGTACAAAATCGAGAGAGGCTAAAAATCACCTCTTTTTCCCTTCTCTCGATCAGACACTTAGAAAAAAAACGGAAAAAAAAAAAAAAAAAATTTGGATTTTTTCTAAGTACAAAATCGAGAGAGGCTAAAAATCACCTCTTTTTCCTTCTCTCGATCAGACACTTAGAAAAAAAACGGAAAAAAAAAAAAAAAATTGGATTTTTTCTAAGTACAAAATCGAGAGTGGCTAAAAATCACCTCTTTTTCCTTCTCTCGATCAGACACTTAGAAAAAAAAAGAAAAAAAAAAAAAAAAATTGGATTTTTTCTAAGTACAAAATCAGAGAGAGGCTAAAATCACCTCTTTTTCCTTCTCTCGATCAGACACTTAGAAAAAAAAACGGAAAAAAAAAAAAAAAAAATTTGGATTTTTTCTAAGTACAAAATCGAGAGTGGCTAAAAATCACCTCTTTTTCCTTCTCTCGATCAGACACTTAGAAAAAAAAAAGAAAAAAAAAAAAAAGAAATGGATTTTTTCTAAGTACAAAATCAAGAGAGGCTAAAAATCACCTCTTTTTCCTTCTCTCGATCAGACACTTAGAAAAAAAACGGAAAAAAAAAAAAAAAAATTTGGATTTTTTCTAAGTACAAAATCGAGAGTGGCTAAAAATCACCTCTTTTTCCTTCTCTCGATCAGACACTTAGAAAAAAAAAAGAAAAAAAAAAAAAAAGAATGGATTTTTTCTAAGTACAAAATCAGAGAGGCTAAAAATCACCTCTTTTTCCTTCTCTCGATCAGACACTTAGAAAAAAAACGGAAAAAAAAAAAAAAAAAAATTTGGAATTTTTTCTAAGTACAAAATCGAGAGAGGCTAAAAATCACCTCTTTTTCCCTTCTCTCGATCAGACACTTAGAAAAAAACTGAAAGAAAAAAAAAAAAAAAAATTTGGATTTTTCTAAGTACAAAATCGAGAGAGGCTAAAAATCACCTCTTTTTCCTTCTCTCGATCAGACACTTAGAAAAAAAACTGAAAAAAAAAAAAAAAAATTTGGATTTTTTCTAAGTACAAAATCGAGAGAGGCTAAAAATCACCTCTTTTTCCTTCTCTCGATCAGACACTTAGAAAAAAAAACGGAAAAAAAAAAAAAAAAAATTGGATTTTTTCTAAGTACAAAATCGAGAGTGGCTAAAAATCACCTCTTTTTCCTTCTCTCGATCAGACACTTAGAAAAAAAACGGAAAAAAAAAAAAAAAAAATTTGGATTTTTTCTAAGTACAAAATCGAGAGAGGCTAAAAATCACCTCTTTTTCCTTCTCTCGATCAGACACTTAGAAAAAAAACGGAAAAAAAAAAAAAAAAAATTGGATTTTTTCTAAGTACAAAATCGAGAGTGGCTAAAAATCACCTCTTTTTCCTTCTCTCGATCAGACACTTAGAAAAAAAAAAGAAAAAAAAAAAAAAAAATTGGATTTTTTCGAAGTACAAAATCAAGAGAGGCTAAAAATCACCTCTTTTTCCTTCTCTCGATCAGACACTTAGAAAAAAAACGGAAAAAAAAAAAAAAAAAAATTGGATTTTTTCTTAGTACAAAATCGAGAGTGGCTAAAAATGACCTCTTTTTCCTTCTCTCGATCAGACACTTAGAAAAAAAACGGAAAAAAAAAAAAAAAAAAATTGGATTTTTTCTAAGTACAAAATCGAGAGTGGCTAAAAATCACCTCTTTTTCCTTCTCTCGATCAGACACTTAGAAAAAAAAAAAGAAAAAAAAAAAAAAAAAATGGATTTTTTCTAATTACAAAATCAAGAGAGGCTAAAAATCACTCTTTTTCCTTCTCTCGATCAGACACTTAGAAAAAAAACGGAAAAAAAAAAAAAAAAAAATGTGGATTTTTTCTAAGTACAAAATCAAGAGAGGCTAAAAATCACCTCTTTTTCCTTCTCTCGATCAGACACTTAGAAAAAAAACGGAAAAAAAAAAAAAAAAAAAATTGGATTTTTTCTAAGTACAAAATCGAGAGAGGCTAAAAATCACCTCTTTTTCCTTCTCTCGATCAGACACTTAGAAAAAAAAATGAAAAAAAAAAAAAAAAAAATTGGAATTTTTCTAAGTACAAAATCGAGAGAGGCTAAAAATCACCTCTTTTTCCTTCTCTCGATCAGACACTTAGAAAAAAAAACTGAAAAAAAAAAAAAATAATTTGGATTTTTTCTAAGTACAAAATCGAGAGAGGCTAAAAATCACCTCTTTTTCCTTCTCTCGATCAGACACTTAGAAAAAAAACTGAAAAAAAAAAAAAAAAATTGGATTTTTTCTAAGTACAAAATCGAGAGAGGCTAAAAATCACCTCTTTTTCCTTCTCTCGATCAGACACTTAGAAAAAAAAACTGAAAAAAAAAAAAAAAAACATTTTGGATTTTTTCTAAGTACAAAATCGAGAGAGGCTAAAAATCACCTCTTTTTCCTTCTCTCGATCAGACACTTAGAAAAAAAACGGAAAAAAAAAAAAAAAAAAATTTGGATTTTTTTTTAGTACAAATCGAGAGAGGCTAAAAATCACCTCTTTTCCTTCTCTCGATCAGACACTTAGAAAAAAAACGGGAAAAAAAAAAAAAAAAATTGGATTTTTTCTAAGTACAAAATCGAGAGTGGCTAAAAATCACCTCTTTTTCCTTCTCTCGATCAGACACTTAGAAAAAAAATGAAAAAAAAAAAAAAAAAATTGGATTTTTTCCAAGTACAAAATCGAGAGAGGCTAAAAATCACCTCTTTTTCTTTCTCTCGATCAGACACTTAGAAAAAAAACGGAAAAAAAAAAAAAAAAAATTGGATTTTTTCTAAGTACAAAATCGAGAGAGGCTAAAAATCACCTCTTTTTCCTTCTCTCGATCAGACACTTAGAAAAAAAAACTGAAAAAAAAAAAAAAAAATTTGGATTTTTTCTAAGTACAAAATCGAGAGAGGCTAAAAATCACCTCTTTTTCCTTCTCTCGATCAGACACTTAGAAAAAAAACTGAAAAAAAAAAAAAAAAAAAATTTGGATTTTTTCTAAGTACAAAATCGAGAGAGGCTAAAAATCACCTCTTTTTCCTTCTCTCGATCAGACACTTAGAAAAAAAAACGGAAAAAAAAAAAAAAAATTTGGATTTTTTCTAAGTACAAAATCGAGAGTGGCTAAAAATCACCTCTTTTTCCTTCTCTCGATCAGACACTTAGAAAAAAAACGGAAAAAAAAAAAAAAAAAATTGGATTTTTTCTAAGTACAAAATCGAGAGAGGCTAAAAATCACCTCTTTTTCCTTCTCTCGATCAGACACTTAGAAAAAAAAACGGAAAAAAAAAAAAAAAAAATTGGATTTTTTCTAAGTACAAAATCGAGAGTGGCTAAAAATCACCTCTTTTTCCTTCTCTCGATCAGACACTTAGAAAAAAAAAAGAAAAAAAAAAAAAAAAAAATTGGATTTTTTCGAAGTACAAAATCAAGAGAGGCTAAAAATCACCTCTTTTTCCTTCTCTCGATCAGACACTTAGAAAAAAAACGGAAAAAAAAAAAAAAAAAATTTGGATTTTTTCTAAGTACAAAATCGAGAGAGGCTAAAAATGACCTCTTTTTCCTTCTCTCGATCAGACACTTAGAAAAAAAAACGGAAAAAAAAAAAAAAAAATTGGATTTTTTCTAAGTACAAAATCGAGAGTGGCTAAAAATCACCTCTTTTTCCTTCTCTCGATCAGACACTTAGAAAAAAAAAAGAAAAAAAAAAAAAAAAAAAATGGATTTTTTCTAATTACAAAATCAAGAGAGGCTAAAAATCACCTCTTTTTTCCTTCTCTCGATCAGACACTTAGAAAAAAAACGGAAAAAAAAAAAAAAAAAATGTGGATTTTTTCTAAGTACAAAATCAAGAGAGGCTAAAAATCACCTCTTTTTCCTTCTCTCGATCAGACACTTAGAAAAAAAACGGAAAAAAAAAAAAAAAAAATTGGATTTTTTCTAAGTACAAAATCGAGAGAGGCTAAAAATCACCTCTTTTTCCTTCTCTCGATCAGACACTTAGAAAAAAAAATGAAAAAAAAAAAAAAAAAATTGGATTTTTTCTAAGTACAAAATCGAGAGAGGCTAAAAATCACCTCTTTTTCCTTCTCTCGATCAGACACTTAGAAAAAAAACTAAAAAAAAAAAAAAAAAATTTGGATTTTTTCTAAGTACAAACTCGAGAGAGGCTAAAAATCACCTCTTTTTCCTTCTCTCGATCAGACACTTAGAAAAAAAACTGAAAAAAAAAAAAAAAAATTGGATTTTTTCTAAGTACAAAAATCGAGAGAGGCTAAAAATCACCTCTTTTTCCTTCTCTCGATCAGACACTTAGAAAAAAAACTGAAAAAAAAAAAAAAAACATTTTGGATTTTTTCTAAGTACAAAATCGAGAGAGGCTAAAAATCACCTCTTTTTCCTTCTCTCGATCAGACACTTAGAAAAAAAACGGAAAAAAAAAAAAAAAAAAATTTGGATTTTTTTTTAGTACAAAATCGAGAGAGGCTAAAAATCACCTCTTTTCCTTCTCTCGATCAGACACTTAGAAAAAAAACGGAAAAAAAAAAAAAAAAAAATTGGATTTTTTCTAAGTACAAAATCGAGAGTGGCTAAAAATCACCTCTTTTTCCTTCTCTCGATCAGACACTTAGAAAAAAAATGAAAAAAAAAAAAAAAAATTGGATTTTTTCTAAGTACAAAATCGAGAGAGGCTAAAATCACCTCTTTTTCCTTCTCTCGATCAGACACTTAGAAAAAAAACGGAAAAAAAAAAAATAAAAAATTGGATTTTTTCTAAGTACAAAATCGAGAGAGGCTAAAAATCACCCTCTTTTTCCTTCTCTCGATCAGACACTTAGAAAAAAAACGGAAAAAAAAAAAAAAAAAATTGGATTTTTTCTAAGTACAAAATCGAGAGAGGCTAAAAATCACCTCTTTTTCCTTCTCTCGATCAGACACTTAGAAAAAAAAATGAAAAAAAAAAAAAAAAAAATTGGATTTTTTCTAAGTACAAAATCGAGAGAGGCTAAAAATCACCTCTTTTTCCTTCTCTCGATCAGACACTTAGAAAAAAAACTGAAAAAAAAAAAAAAAAATTGGATTTTTTCTAAGTACAAAATCGAGAGAGGCTAAAAATCACCTCTTTTTCCTTCTCTTCGATCAGACACTTAGAAAAAAAACTGAAAAAAAAAAAAAAAAAAATTGGGATTTTTTCTAAGTACAAAATCGAGAGAGGCTAAAAATCACCTCTTTTTCCTTCTCTCGATCAGACACTTAGAAAAAAAACGGAAAAAAAAAAAAAAAAAATTTGGATTTTTTTTTAGTACAAAATCGAGAGAGGCTAAAAATCACCTCTTTTTCCTTCTCTCGATCAGACACTTAGAAAAAAAAACGGAAAAAAAAAAAAAAAAAAATTGGATTTTTTCTAAGTACAAAATCGAGAGTGGCTAAAAATCACCTCTTTTTCCTTCTCTCGATCAGACACTTAGAAAAAAATGAAAAAAAACAAAAAAAATTGGATTTTTCTAAGTACAAAATCGAGAGAGGCTAAAAATCACCTCTTTTTCCTTCTCTCGATCAGACACTTAGAAAAAAAACGGAAAAAAAAAAAAAAAAATTTGATTTTTTCTAAGTACAAAATCGAGAGAGGCTAAAAATCACCTCTTTTTCCTTCTCTCGATCAGACACTTAGAAAAAAAAATGAAAAAAAAAAAAAAAAAAATTTGGATTTTTTCTAAGTACAAAATCGAGAGAGGCTAAAAATCACCTCTTTTTCCTTCTCTCGATCAGACACTTAGAAAAAAAATGAAAAAAAAAAAAAAAAAAAAAGGATTTTTTCTAAGTACAAAATCGAGAGAGGCTAAAAATCACCTCTTTTTCCTTCTCTCGATCAGACACTTAGAAAAAAAACAGGAAAAAAAAAAAAAAAAAAATTGGATTTTTTTCTAAGTACAAAATCGAGAGAGGCTAAAAATCACCTCTTTTTCCTTCTCTCGATCAGACACTTAGAAAAAAAAATGAAAAAAAAAAAAAAAAATTGGATTTTTTCTAAGTACAAAATCGAGAGAGGCTAAAAATCACCTCTTTTTCCTTCTCTCGATCAGACACTTAGAAAAAAAACGGAAAAAAAAAAAAAAAAAATTTGATTTTTTCTAAGTACAAAATCGAGAGAGGCTAAAAATCACCTCTTTTTCCTTCTCTCGATCAGACACTTAGAAAAGAAAAAAAACGGAAAAAAAAAAAAAAAAATTTGGATTTTTTCTAAGTACAAAATCGAGAGTGGCTAAAAATCACCTCTTTTTCCTTCTCTCGATCAGACACTTAGAAAAAAAACTGAAAAAAAAAAAAAAAATTTGGATTTTTTCTAAGTACAAAATCGAGAGTGGCTAAAAATCACCTCTTTTTCCTTCTCTCGATCAGACACTTAGAAAAAAAAATGAAAAAAAAAAAAAAAAAATTTGGATTTTTTCTAAGTACAAAATCGAGAGAGGCTAAAAATCACCTCTTTTTCCTTCTCTCGATCAGACACTTAGAAAAAAAACGGAAAAAAAAAAAAAAAATTTGGATTTTTTCTAAGTACAAAATCGAGAGTGGCTAAAAATCACCTCTTTTTCCTTCTCTCGATCAGACACTTAGAAAAAAAAAAGAAAAAAAAAAAAATAAAATTGGATTTTTTCTAAGTACAAAATCAAGAGAGGCTAAAAATCACCTCTTTTTCCTTCTCTCGATCAGACACTTAGAAAAAAAACGGAAAAAAAAAAAAAAAAATTTGGATTTTTTCTAAGTACAAAATCGAGAGAGGCTAAAAATCACCTCTTTTTCCTTCTCTCGATCAGACACTTAGAAAAAAAACTGAAAAAAAAAAAAAAAAATTGGGATTTTTTCTAAGTACAAAATCGAGAGAGGCTAAAAATCACCTCTTTTTCCTTCTCTCGATCAGACACTTAGAAAAAAAACTGAAAAAAAAAAAAAAACATTTTGGATTTTTTCTAAGTACAAAATCGAGAGAGGCTAAAAATCACCTCTTTTTCCTTCTCTCGATCAGACACTTAGAAAAAAAACGGAAAAAAAAAAAAAAAAAATTTGGATTTTTTTTTAGTACAAAATCGAGAGAGGCTAAAAATCACCTCTTTTTCCTTCTCTCGATCAGACACTTAGAAAAAAAAAAGAAAAAAAAAAAAACAAATTGGATTTTTTCTAAGTACAAAATCAAGAGAGGCTAAAAATCACCTCTTTTTCCTTCTCTCGATCAGACACTTAGAAAAAAAACGGAAAAAAAAAAAAAAAAAATTTGGATTTTTTCTAAGTACAAAATCGAGAGTGGCTAAAAATGACCTCTTTTTTCTTCCCTCGATCAGACACTTAGAAAAAAAACGGAAAAAAAAAAAAAAAAATTGGATTTTTTCTAAGTACAAAATCGAGAGTGGCTAAAAATCACCTCTTTTTCCTTCTCTCGATCAGACACTTAGAAAAAAAAAAGAAAAAAAAAAAAAAAAAAAAGGATTTTTTCTAAGTACAAAATCAAGAGAGGCTAAAAATCACCTCTTTTTCCTTCTCTCGATCAGACACTTAGAAAAAAAACGGAAAAAAAAAAAAAAAAAATTTGGATTTTTTCTAAGTACAAAATCAAGAGAGGCTAAAAATCAGCTCTTTTTCCTTCTCTCGATCAGACACTTAGAAAAAAAACGGAAAAAAAAAAATAAAAATTGGATTTTTTCTAAGTACAAAATCGAGAGAGGCTAAAAATCACCTCTTTTTCCTTCTCTCGATCAGACACTTAGAAAAAAAAATGAAAAAAAAAAAAAAAAAATTGGATTTTTTCTAAGTACAAAATCGAGAGAGGCTAAAAATCACCTCTTTTTCCTTCTCTCGATCAGACACTTAGAAAAAAAACTGAAAAAAAAAAAAAAAAATTTGGATTTTTTCTTAGTACAAAATCGAGAGAGGCTAAAAATCACCTCTTTTTCCTTCTCTCGATCAGACACTTAGAAAAAAAACTGAAAAAAAAAAAAAAAAATTGGGATTTTTTCTAAGTACAAAATCGAGAGAGGCTAAAAATCACCTCTTTTTCCTTCTCTCGATCAGACACTTAGAAAAAAAACTGAAAAAAAAAAAAAAACATTTTGGATTTTTTCTAAGTACAAAATCGAGAGAGGCTAAAAATCACCTCTTTTTCCTTCTCTCGATCAGACACTTAGAAAAAAAACGGAAAAAAAAAAAAAAAAAAATTGGATTTTTTTCTAAGTACAAAATCGAGAGTGGCTAAAAATCACCTCTTTTTCCTTCTCTCGATCAGACACTTAGAAAAAAAAATGAAAAAAAAAAAAAAAATTGGATTTTTTCTAAGTACAAAATCGAGAGAGGCTAAAAATCACCTCTTTTTCCTTCTCTCGATCAGACACTTAGAAAAAAAACGGAAAAAAAAAAAAAAAAATTTGGATTTTTTCTAAGTACAAAATCGAGAGAGGCTAAAAATCACCTCTTTTTCCTTCTCTCGATCAGACACTTAGAAAAAAAACGGAAAAAAAAAAAAAAAAATTTGGATTTTTTCTAAGTACAAAATCGAGAGTGGCTAAAAATCACCTCTTTTTCCTTCTCTCGATCAGACACTTAGAAAAAAAACTGAAAAAAAAAAAAAAAATTTGGATTTTTTCTAAGTACAAAATCGAGAGTGGCTAAAAATCACCTCTTTTTCCTTCTCTCGATCAGACACTTAGAAAAAAAAATGAAAAAAAAAAAAAAAAAATTTGGATTTTTTCTAAGTACAAAATCGAGAGAGGCTAAAAATCACCTCTTTTTCCTTCTCTCGATCAGACACTTAGAAAAAAAACGGAAAAAAAAAAAAAAAATTTGGATTTTTTCTAAGTACAAAATCGAGAGTGGCTAAAAATCACCTCTTTTTCCTTCTCTCGATCAGACACTTAGAAAAAAAAAATAAAAAAAAAAAAATAAAATTGGATTTTTTCTAAGTACAAAATCAAGAGAGGCTAAAAATCACCTCTTTTTCCTTCTCTCGATCAGACACTTAGAAAAAAAACGGAAAAAAAAAAAAAAAAAATTGGATTTTTTCTAAGTACAAAATCGAGAGAGGCTAAAAATCACCTCTTTTTCCTTCTCTCGATCAGACACTTAGAAAAAAAACGGAAAAAAAAAAAAAAAAATTTGGATTTTTTCTAAGTACAAAATCGAGAGAGGCTAAAAATCACCTCTTTTTCCTTCTCTCGATCAAACACTTAGAAAAAAAACGGAAAAAAAAAAAAAAAAAATTTGGATTTTTTCTAAGTACAAAATCGAGAGTGGCTAAAAATCACCTCTTTTTCCTTCTCTCGATCAGACACTTAGAAAAAAAAAAGAAAAAAAAAAAAAAAATTGGATTTTTTCTAAGTACAAAATCAAGAGAGGCTAAAAATCACCTCTTTTTCCTTCTCTCGATCAGACACTTAGAAAAAAAACGGAAAAAAAAAAAAAAAAAATTTGGATTTTTTCTAAGTACAAAATCAAGAGAGGCTAAAAATCACCTCTTTTTCCTTCTCTCGATCAGACACTTAGAAAAAAAACGGAAAAAAAAAAAAAAAAAAATTGGATTTTTTCTAAGTACAAAATCGAGAGAGGCTAAAAATCACCTCTTTTTCCTTCTCTCGATCAGACACTTAGAAAAAAAAATGAAAAAAAAAAAAAAAAAATTGGATTTTTTCTAAGTACAAAATCGAGAGAGGCTAAAAATCACCTCTTTTTCCTTCTCTCGATCAGACACTTAGAAAAAAAACTGAAAAAAAAAAAAAAAAAATTTGGATTTTTTCTAAGTACAAAATCGAGAGAGGCTAAAAATCACCTCTTTTTCCTTCTCTCGATCAGACACTTAGAAAAAAAACTGAAAAAGAAAAAAAAAAATTGGGATTTTTTCTAAGTACAAAATCGAGAGAGGCTAAAAATCACCTCTTTTTCCTTCTCTCGATCAGACACTTAGAAAAAAAACTGAAAAAAAAAAAAAAACATTTTGGATTTTTTCTAAGTTCAAAATCGAGAGAGGCTAAAAATCACCTCTTTTTCCTTCTCTCGATCAGACACTTAGAAAAAAAACGGGAAAAAAAAAAAAAAAAATTTGGATTTTTTTTTAGTACAAAATCGAGAGAGGCTAAAAATCACCTCTTTTTCCTTCTCTCGATCAGACACTTAGAAAAAAAACGGAAAAAAAAAAAAAAAAAATTTGGATTTTTTCTAAGTACAAAATCGAGAGTGGCTAAAAATCACCTCTTTTTCCTTCTCTCGATCAGACACTTAGAAAAAAAAATGGAAAAAAAAAAAAAAAAATTGGATTTTTTCAAAGTACAAAATCAAGAGAGGCTAAAAATCACCTCTTTTTCCTTCTCTCGATCAGACACTTAGAAAAAAAACTGAAAAAAAAAAAAAAAAAATTTGGATTTTTTCTAAGTACAAAATCAAGAGAGGTTAAAAATCACCTCTTTTTCCTTCTCTCGATCAGACACATAGAAAAAAAACGGAGAAAAAAAAAAAAAATTTGGATTTTTTCTAAGTACAAAATCGAGAGTGGCTAAAAATCACCTCTTTTTCCTTCTCTCGATCAGACACTTAGAAAAAAAAATGAAAAAAAAAAAAAAAAAATTGGATTTTTTCTAAGTACAAAATCAAGAGAGGCTAAAAATCACCTCTTTTTCCTTCTCTCGATCAGACACTTAGAAAAAAAACGGAAAAAAAAATAAAAAAAATTTGGATTTTTTCTAAGTACAAAATCGAGAGAGGCTAAAAATCACCTCTTTTTCCTTCTCTCGATCAGACACTTAGAAAAAAAAAAGAAAAAAAAAAAAATTTGGATTTTTTCTAAGTACAAAATCGAGAGTGGCTAAAAATCACCTCTTTTTCCTTCTCTCGATCAGACACTTAGAAAAAAAAAAGAAAAAAAAAAAAAAAAAATTGGATTTTTTCTAAGTACAAAATCAAGAGAGGCTAAAAATCACCTCTTTTTCCTTCTCTCGATCAGACACTTAGAAAAAAAACGGAAAAAAAAAAAAAAAAATTTGGATTTTTTCTAAGTACAAAATCGAGAGAGGCTAAAAATCACCTCTTTTTCCTTCTCTCGATCAGACACTTAGAAAAAAAACGGAAAAAAAAAAAATAAAAATTTGGATTTTTTCTAAGTACAAAATCAAGAGAGGCTAAAAATCACCTCTTTTTCCTTCTCTCGATCAGACACTTAGAAAAAAAACGGAAAAAAAAAAAAAAAAAATTGGATTTTTTCTAAGTACAAAATCGAGAGAGGCTAAAAATCACCTCTTTTTCCTTCTCTCGATCAGACACTTAGAAAAAAAACGGAAAAAAAAAAAAAAAAATTTGGATTTTTTCTAAGTACAAAATCGAGAGAGGCTAAAAATCACCTCTTTTTCCTTCTCACGATCAGACACTTAGAAAAAAAACGGGAAAAAAAAAAAATAAAATTTGGATTTTTTCTAAGTACAAAATCGAGAGTGGCTAAAAATCACCTCTTTTTCCTTCTCTCGATCAGACACTTAGAAAAAAAAAGAAAAAAAAAAAAAAAATTGGATTTTTTCTAAGTACAAAATCAAGAGAGGCTAAAAATCACCTCTTTTTCCTTCTCTCGATCAGACACTTAGAAAAAAAACGGAAAAAAAAAAAAAAAAAATTTGGATTTTTTCTAAGTACAAAATCGAGAGTGGCTAAAAATGACCTCTTTTTTCTTCCCTCGATCAGACACTTAGAAAAAAAACGGAAAAAAAAAAAAAAAATTGGATTTTTTCTAAGTACAAAATCGAGAGTGGCTAAAAATCACCTCTTTTTCCTTCTCTCGATCAGACACTTAGAAAAAAAAAAGAAAAAAAAAAAAAAAAAAAAGGATTTTTTCTAAGTACAAAATCAAGAGAGGCTAAAAATCACCTCTTTTTCCTTCTCTCGATCAGACACTTAGAAAAAAAAACGGAAAAAAAAAAAAAAAAAATTTGGATTTTTTCTAAGTACAAAATCAAGAGAGGCTAAAAATCACCTCTTTTTCCTTCTCTCGATCAGACACTTAGAAAAAAAACGGAAAAAAAAAAAAAAAAAAATTGGATTTTTTCTAAGTACAAAATCGAGAGAGGCTAAAAATCACCTCTTTTTCCTTCTCTCGATCAGACACTTAGAAAAAAAAATGAAAAAAAAAAAAAAAAAAATTGGATTTTTTCTAAGTACAAAATCGAGAGAGGCTAAAAATCACCTCTTTTTCCTTCTCTCGATCAGACACTTAGAAAAAAAACTGAAAAAAAAAAAAAAAAAATTTGGATTTTTTCTAAGTACAAAATCGAGAGAGGCTAAAAATCACCTCTTTTTCCTTCTCTCGATCAGACACTTAGAAAAAAAACTGAAAAAAAAAAAAAAAAATTGGGATTTTTTCTAAGTACAAAATCGAGAGAGGCTAAAAATCACCTCTTTTTCCTTCTCTCGATCAGACACTTAGAAAAAAAACTGAAAAAAAAAAAAAAAAACATTTTGGATTTTTTCTAAGTACAAAATCGAGAGAGGCTAAAAATCACCTCTTTTTCCTTCTCTCGATCAGACACTTAGAAAAAAAACGGGAAAAAAAAAAAAAAAATTTGGATTTTTTTTTAGTACAAAATCGAGAGAGGCTAAAAATCACCTCTTCTTCCTTCTCTCGATCAGACACTTAGAAAAAAAACGGAAAAAAAAAAAAAAAAATTTAGATTTTTTCTAAGTACAAAATCGAGAGTGGCTAAAAATCACCTCTTTTTCCTTCTCTCGATCAGACACTTAGAAAAAAAAATGAAAAAAAAAAAAAAAAAATTGGATTTTTTCAAAGTACAAAATCAAGAGAGGCTAAAAATCACCTCTTTTTCCTTCTCTCGATCAGACACTTAGAAAAAAAACTGAAAAAAAAAAAAAAAAAATTTGGATTTTTTCTAAGTACAAAATCGAGAGAGGCTAAAAATCACCTCTTTTTCCTTCTCTCGATCAGACACATAGAAAAAAAACGGAGAAAAAAAAAAAAAATTTGGATTTTTTCTAAGTACAAAATCGAGAGTGGCTAAAAATCACCTCTTTTTCCTTCTCTCGATCAGACACTTAGAAAAAAAAATGAAAAAAAAAAAAAAAAAATTGGATTTTTTCTAAGTACAAAATCAAGAGAGGCTAAAAATCACCTCTTTTTCCTTCTCTCGATCAGACACTTAGAAAAAAAAACGAAAAAAAAAAAAAAAAAATTTGGATTTTTTCTAAGTACAAAATCGAGAGAGGCTAAAAATCACCTCTTTTTCCTTCTCTCGATCAGACACTTAGAAAAAAAAAAGAAAAAAAAAAAAATTTGGATTTTTTCTAAGTACAAAATCGAGAGTGGCTAAAAATCACCTCTTTTTCCTTCTCTCGATCCAGACACTTAGAAAAAAAAAGAAAAAAAAAAAAAAAAAAATTGGATTTTTTCTAAGTACAAAATCAAGAGAGGCTAAAAATCACCTCTTTTTCCTTCTCTCGATCAGACACTTAGAAAAAAAACGGAAAAAAAAAAAAAAAAATTTGGATTTTTTCTAAGTACAAAATCGAGAGAGGCTAAAAATCACCTCTTTTTCCTTCTCTCGATCAGACACTTAGAAAAAAAACGGAAAAAAAAAAAAAAAAATTTGGATTTTTTCTAAGTACAAAATCGAGAGAGGCTAAAAATCACCTCTTTTTCCTTCTCTCGATCAGACACTTAGAAAAAAAACGGAAAAAAAAAAAAAAAAAATTTGGATTTTTTCTAAGTACAAAATCGAGAGTGGCTAAAAATCACCTCTTTTTCCTTCTCTCGATCAGACACTTAGAAAAAAAACGGAAAAAAAAAAAAAAAAATTTGGATTTTTTCTGAGTACAAAATCGAGAGTGGCTAAAAATGACCTCTTTTTCCTTCTCTCGATCAGACACTTAGAAAAAAAACGGAAAAAAAAAAAAAAAATTGGATTTTTTCTAAGTACAAAATCGAGAGTGGCTAAAAATCACCTCTTTTTCCTTCTCTCGATCAGACACTTAGAAAAAAAAAAGAAAAAAAAAGAAAAAAAAAAGGATTTTTTCTAAGTACAAAATCAAGAGAGGCTAAAAATCACCTCTTTTTCCTTCTCTCGATCAGACACTTAGAAAAAAAACGGAAAAAAAAAAAAAAAAATTTGGATTTTTTCTAAGTACAAAATCAAGAGAGGCTAAAAATCACCTCTTTTTCCTTCTCTCGATCAGACACTTAGAAAAAAAACGGAAAAAAAAAAAAAAAAAATTGGATTTTTTCTAAGTACAAAATCGAGAGAGGCTAAAAATCACCTCTTTTTCCTTCTCTCGATCAGACACTTAGAAAAAAAAATGAAAAAAAAAAAAAAAAAATTGGATTTTTTCTAAGTACAAAATCGAGAGAGGCTAAAAATCACCTCTTTTTCCTTCTCTCGATCAGACACTTAGAAAAAAAACTGAAAAAAAAAAAAAAAAAATTTGGATTTTTTCTAAGTACAAAATCGAGAGAGGCTAAAAATCACCTCTTTTTCCTTCTCTCGATCAGACACTTAGAAAAAAAACTGAAAAAAAAAAAAAAAAAATTGGGATTTTTTCTAAGTACAAAATCGAGAGAGGCTAAAAATCACCTCTTTTTCCTTCTCTCGATCAGACACTTAGAAAAAAAACTGAAAAAAAAAAAAAACATTTTGGATTTTTTTAAGTACAAAATCGAGAGAGGCTAAAAATCACCTCTTTTTCCTTCTCTCGATCAGACACTTAGAAAAAAAACGGAAAAAAAAAAAAAAAAATTGGATTTTTTCTAAGTACAAAATCGAGAGTGGCTAAAAATCACCTCTTTTTCCTTCTCTCGATCAGACACTTAGAAAAAAAAAAGAAAAAAAAAAAAGGATTTTTTCTAAGTACAAAATCAAGAGAGGCTAAAAATCACCTCTTTTTCCTTCTCTCGATCAGACACTTAGAAAAAAAACGGAAAAAAAAAAAAAAAAAATTTGGATTTTTTCTAAGTACAAAATCAAGAGAGGCTAAAAATCACCTCTTTTTCCTTCTCTCGATCAGACACTTAGAAAAAAAACGGAAAAAAAAAAAAAAAAAATTGGATTTTTTCTAAGTACAAAATCGAGAGAGGCTAAAAATCACCTCTTTTTCCTTCTCTCGATCAGACACTTAGAAAAAAAAATGAAAAAAAAAAAAAAAAAAATTGGATTTTTTCTAAGTACAAAATCGAGAGAGGCTAAAAATCACCTCTTTTTCCTTCTCTCGATCAGACACTTAGAAAAAAAACTGAAAAAAAAAAAAAAAAATTGGGATTTTTTCTAAGTACAAAATCGAGAGAGGCTAAAAATCACCTCTTTTTCCTTCTCTCGATCAGACACTTAGAAAAAAAACTGAAAAAAAAAAAAAAAAATTGGGATTTTTTCTAAGTACAAAATCGAGAGAGGCTAAAAATCACCTCTTTTTCCTTCTCTCGATCAGACACTTAGAAAAAAAACTGAAAAAAAAAAAAAAACATTTTGGATTTTTTCTAAGTACAAAATCGAGAGAGGCTAAAAATCACCTCTTTTTCCTTCTCTCGATCAGACACTTAGAAAAAAAACGGAAAAAAAAAAAAAAAAATTGGATTTTTTCTAAGTACAAAATCGAGAGTGGCTAAAAATCACCTCTTTTTTTCTCTCGATCAGACACTTAGAAAAAAAAAGAAAAAAAAAAAAAAAAAAAAAAGGATTTTTTTCTAAGTACAAAATCAAGAGAGGCTAAAAATCACCTCTTTTTCCTTCTCTCGATCAGACACTTAGAAAAAAAACGGAAAAAAAAAAAAAAAAAATTTGGATTTTTTTCTAAGTACAAAATCAAGAGAGGCTAAAAATCACCTCTTTTTCCTTCTCTCGATCAGACACTTAGAAAAAAAAACGGAAAAAAAAAAAAAAAAATTCGGATTTTTTCTAAGTACAAAATCGAGAGAGGCTAAAAATCACCTCTTTTTCCTTCTCTCGATCAGACACTTAGAAAAAAAATGAAAAAAAAAAAAAAAAAATTGGATTTTTTCTAAGTACAAAATCGAGAGAGGCTAAAAATCACCTCTTTTTCCTTCTCTCGATCAGACACTTAGAAAAAAAACTGAAAAAAAAAAAAAAAAAATTGGGATTTTTCTAAGTACAAAATCGAGAGAGGCTAAAAATCACCTCTTTTTCCTTCTCTCGATCAGACACTTAGAAAAAAAAACTGAAAAAAAAAAAAAAAAAATTGGAATTTTTTCTAAGTACAAAATCGAGAGAGGCTAAAAATCACCTCTTTTTCCTTCTCTCGATCAGACACTTAGAAAAAAAACTGAAAAAAAAAAAAAAACATTTGGATTTTTTCTAAGTACAAAATCGAGAGAGGCTAAAAATCACCTCTTTTTCCTTCCTCGATCAGACACTTAGAAAAAAAACGGAAAAAAAAAAAAAAAAATTTGGATTTTTTTTTAGTACAAAATCGAGAGAGGCTAAAAATCACCTCTTTTTCCTTCTCTCGATCAGACACTTAGAAAAAAAACGGAAAAAAAAAAAAAAAAAATTTGGATTTTTTCTAAGTACAAAATCGAGAGTGGCTAAAAATCACCTCTTTTCCTTCTCTCGATCAGACACTTAGAAAAAAAATGAAAAAAAAAAAAAAAATTGGATTTTTTCTAAGTACAAAATCGAGAGAGGCTAAAAATCACCTCTTTTTCCTTCTCTCGATCAGACACTTAGAAAAAAAACGGAAAAAAAAAAATAAAAAATTTGGATTTTTGTCTAAGTACAAAATCGAGAGAGGCTAAAAATCACCTCTTTTTCCTTCTCTCGATCAGACACTTAGAAAAAAAACTGAAAAAAAAAAAAAAAAATTTGGATTTTTTCTAAGTACAAAATCGAGAGAGGCTAAAAATCACCTCTTTTTCCTTCTCTCGATCAGACAATTAGAAAAAAAACAGAAAAAAAAACAAAAACATTTTGGTTTTTTCTAAGTACAAAATCGAGAGAGGCTAAAATCACCTCTTTTTCCTTCTCTCGATCAGACACTTAGAAAAAAAACGGAAAAAAAAAAAAAAAAATTTGGATTTTTTCTAAGTACAAAATCGAGAGAGGCTAAAAATCACCTCTTTTTCCTTCTCTCGATCAGACACTTAGAAAAAAAACGGGAAAAAAAAAAAAAAAATTTGGATTTTTTCTAAGTACAAAATCGAGAGTGGCTAAAAATCACCTCTTTTTCCTTCTCTCGATCAGACACTTAGAAAAAAAAAAGAAAAAAAAAAAAAGAAATGGATTTTTTCTAAGTACAAAATCAAGAGAGGCTAAAAATCACCTCTTTTTCCTTCTCTCGATCAGACACTTAGAAAAAAAACGGAAAAAAAAAAAAAAAAAATTTGGATTTTTTCTAAGTACAAAATCGAGAGAGGCTAAAAATCACCTCTTTTTCCTTCTCTCGATCAGACACTTAGAAAAAAAACTGAAAAAAAAAAAAAAAAAAATTTGGATTTTTTCTAAGTACAAAATCGAGAGAGGCTAAAAATCACCTCTTTTTCCTTCTCTCGATCAGACACTTAGAAAAAAAACTGAAAAAAAAAAAAAAAAAATTGGATTTTTCTAAGTACAAAATCGAGAGAGGCTAAAAATCACCTCATTTTCCTTCTCTCGATCAGACACTAAGAAAAAAAAACGGAAAAAAAAAAAAAAAATTTGGATTTTTTCTAAGTACAAAATCGAGAGTGGCTAAAAATCACCTCTTTTTCCTTCTCTCGATCAGACACTTAGAAAAAAAACGGAAAAAAAAAAAAAAAAAAAATTTGGATTTTTTCTAAGTACAAAATCGAGAGAGGCTAAAAATCACCTCTTTTTCCTTCTCTCGATCAGACACTTAGAAAAAAAACGGGAAAAAAAAAAAAAAATTTGGATTTTTTGTAAGTACAAAATCGAGAGTGGCTAAAAATCACCTCTTTTCCTTCTCTCGATCAGACACTTAGAAAAAAAAAAGAAAAAAAAAAAAAATTGGATTTTTTCGAAGTACAAAATCAAGAGAGGCTAAAAATCACCTCTTTTTCCTTCTCTCGATCAGACACTTAGAAAAAAAACGGAAAAAAAAAAAAAAAAAATTTGGATTTTTTCTAAGTACAAAATCGAGAGTGGCTAAAAATGACCTCTTTTTCCTTCTCTCGATCAGACACTTAGAAAAAAAACGGAAAAAAAAAAAAAAAAATTGGATTTTTTCTAAGTACAAAATCGAGAGTGGCTAAAAATCACCTCTTTTTCCTTCTCTCGATCAGACACTTAGAAAAAAAAAAGAAAAAAAAAAAAAAAAAATGGATTTTTTCTAATTACAAAATCAAGAGAGGCTAAAAATCACCTCTTTTTCCTTCTCTCGATCAGACACTTAGAAAAAAACGGAAAAAAAAAAAAAAAAATGTGGATTTTTTCTAAGTACAAAATCAAGAGAGGCTAAAAATCACCTCTTTTTCCTTCTCTCGATCAGACACTTAGAAAAAAAACGGAAAAAAAAAAAAAAAAAAAATTGGATTTTTTCTAAGTACAAAATCGAGAGAGGCTAAAAATCACCTCTTTTTCCTTCTCTCGATCAGACACTTAGAAAAAAAAATGAAAAAAAAAAAAAAAAAAATTGGATTTTTTCTAAGTACAAAATCGAGAGAGGCTAAAAATCACCTCTTTTTCCTTCTCTCGATCAGACACTTAGAAAAAAAACTGAAAAAAAAAAAAAAAAATTGGATTTTTTCTAAGTACAAAATCGAGAGAGGCTAAAAATCACCTCTTTTTCCTTCTCTCGATCAGACACTTAGAAAAAAAACTGAAAAAAAAAAAAAAAAATTGGATTTTTTCTAAGTACAAAATCGAGAGAGGCTAAAAATCACCTCTTTTTCCTTCTCTCGATCAGACACTTAGAAAAAAACTGAAAAAAAACAAAAAACATTTTGGATTTTTTCTAAGTACAAAATCGAGAGAGGCTAAAAATCACCTCTTTTTCTTCTCTCGATCAGACACTTAGAAAAAAAACGGAAAAAAAAAAAAAAAAATTTGGATTTTTTTTTAGTACAAAATCGAGAGAGGCTAAAAATCACCTCTTTTTCCTTCTCTCGATCAGACACTTAGAAAAAAAACGGAAAAAAAAAAAAAAAAAAATGATTTTTTCTAAGTACAAAATCGAGAGTGGCTAAAAATCACCTCTTTTTCCTTCTCTCGATCAGACACTTAGAAAAAAAAATGAAAAAAAAAAAAAAAAAATTGGATTTTTTCTAAGTACAAAATCGAGAGAGGCTAAAAATCACCTCTTTTTCCTTCTCTCGATCAGACACTTAGAAAAAAAACGGAAAAAAAAAAATAAAAATTTGGATTTTTTCTAAGTACAAAATCGAGAGAGGCTAAAAATCACCTCTTTTTCCTTCTCTCGATCAGACACTTAGAAAAAAAAATGAAAAAAAAAAAAAAAAAATTGGGTTTTTTCTAAGTACAAAATCGAGAGAGGCTAAAAATCACCTCTTTTTCCTTCTCTCGATCAGACACTTAGAAAAAAAAACTGAAAAAAAAAAAAAAAAATTTGGATTTTTTCTAAGTACAAAATCGAGAGAGGCTAAAAATCACCTCTTTTTCCTTCTCTCGATCAGACACTTAGAAAAAAAACTGAAAAAAAAAAAAAAAAATTGGGATTTTTTCTAAGTACAAAATCGAGAGAGGCTAAAAATCACCTCTTTTTCCTTCTCTCGATCAGACACTTAGAAAAAAAACTGAAAAAAAAAAAAAAACATTTTGATTTTTTCTAAGTACAAAATCGAGAGAGGCTAAAAATCACCTCTTTTTCCTTCTCTCGATCAGACACTTAGAAAAAAAACGGAAAAAAAAAAAAAAAAAATTTGGATTTTTTTTTAGTACAAAATCGAGAGAGGCTAAAAATCACCTCTTTTTCCTTCTCTCGATCAGACACTTAGAAAAAAAACGGAAAAAAAAAAAAAAAAAAATTGGATTTTTTCTAAGTACAAAATCGAGAGTGGCTAAAAATCACCTCTTTTTCCTTCTCTCGATCAGACACTTAGAAAAAAAAATGAAAAAAAAAAAAAAAAATTGGATTTTTTCTAAGTACAAAATCGAGAGAGGCTAAAAATCACCTCTTTTTCCTTCTCTCGATCAGACACTTAGAAAAAAAACGGAAAAAAAAAAATAAAAAATTTGGATTTTTTCTAAGTACAAAATCGAGAGAGGCTAAAAATCACCTCTTTTTCCTTCTCTCGATCAGACACTTAGAAAAAAAAACTGAAAAAAAAAAAAAAAAAAATTTGGATTTTTTCTAAGTACAAAATCGAGAGAGGCTAAAAATCACCTCTTTTTCCTTCTCTCGATCAGACAATTAGAAAAAAAACAGAAAAAAAAAACAAAAACATTTTGGTTTTTTTCTAAGTACAAAATCGAGAGAGGCTAAAAATCACCTCTTTTTCCTTCTCTCGATCAGACACTTAGAAAAAAAACGGAAAAAAAAAAAAAAAAATTTGGATTTTTTCTAAGTACAAAATCGAGAGAGGCTAAAAATCACCTCTTTTTTCCTTCTCTCGATCAGACACTTAGAAAAAAAACGGGAAAAAAAAAAAAAAATTTGGATTTTTTCTAAGTACAAAATCGAGAGTGGCTAAAAATCACCTCTTTTTCCTTCTCTCGATCAGACACTTAGAAAAAAAAAAGAAAAAAAAAAAAAAAGAAATGGATTTTTTCTAAGTACAAAATCAAGAGAGGCTAAAAATCACCTCTTTTTCCTTCTCTCGATCAGACACTTAGAAAAAAAACGGAAAAAAAAAAAAAAAAAATTTGGATTTTTTCTAAGTACAAAATCGAGAGAGGCTAAAAATCACCTCTTTTTCCTTCTCTCGATCAGACACTTAGAAAAAAAAACTGAAAAAAAAAAAAAAAAAATTTGGATTTTTTCTAAGTACAAAATCGAGAGAGGCTAAAAATCACCTCTTTTTCCTTCTCTCGATCAGACACTTAGAAAAAAAACTGAAAAAAAAAAAAAAAAAAATTGGATTTTTTCTAAGTACAAAATCGAGAGAGGCTAAAAATCACCTCATTTTCCTTCTCTCGATCAGACACTAAGAAAAAAAAACGGAAAAAAAAAAAAAAAAATTTGGATTTTTTCTAAGTACAAAATCGAGAGTGGCTAAAAATCACCTCTTTTTCCTTCTCTCGATCAGACACTTAGAAAAAAAACGGAAAAAAAAAAAAAAAAAATTTGGATTTTTTCTAAGTACAAAATCGAGAGAGGCTAAAAATCACCTCTTTTTCCTTCTCTCGATCAGACACTTAGAAAAAAAACGGGAAAAAAAAAAAAAAAATTTGGATTTTTTGTAAGTACAAAATCGAGAGTGGCTAAAAATCACCTCTTTTTCCTTCTCTCGATCAGACACTTAGAAAAAAAAAAGAAAAAAAAAAAAAATTGGATTTTTTCGAAGTACAAAATCAAGAGAGGCTAAAAATCACCTCTTTTTCCTTCTCTCGATCAGACACTTAGAAAAAAACGGAAAAAAAAAAAAAAAAATTTGGATTTTTCTAAGTACAAAATCGAGAGTGGCTAAAAATGACCTCTTTTTCCTTCTCTCGATCAGACACTTAGAAAAAAAAACGGAAAAAAAAAAAAAAAAATTGGATTTTTTCTAAGTACAAAATCGAGAGTGGCTAAAAATCACCTCTTTTTCCTTCTCTCGATCAGACACTTAGAAAAAAAAAAAGAAAAAAAAAAAAAAAAAATGGATTTTTTCTAATTACAAAATCAAGAGAGGCTAAAAATCACCTCTTTTTCCTTCTCTCGATCAGACACTTAGAAAAAAAAACGGAAAAAAAAAAAAAAAAATGTGGATTTTTTTCTAAGTACAAAATCAAGAGAGGCTAAAAATCACCTCTTTTTCCTTCTCTCGATCAGACACTTAGAAAAAAAACGGAAAAAAAAAAAAAAAAAATTGGATTTTTTCTAAGTACAAAATCGAGAGAGGCTAAAAATCACCTCTTTTTCCTTCTCTCGATCAGACACTTAGAAAAAAAAATGAAAAAAAAAAAAAAAAAAATTGGATTTTTTCTAAGTACAAAATCGAGAGAGGCTAAAAATCACCTCTTTTTCCTTCTCTCGATCAGACACTTAGAAAAAAAACTGAAAAAAAAAAAAAAAAATTGGATTTTTTCTAAGTACAAAATCGAGAGAGGCTAAAAATCACCTCTTTTCCTTCTCTCGATCAGACACTTAGAAAAAAAACTGAAAAAAAAAAAAAAAAAATTGGGATTTTTTCTAAGTACAAAATCGAGAGAGGCTAAAAATCACCTCTTTTTCCTTCTCTCGATCAGACACTTAGAAAAAAAACTGAAAAAAAAACAAAAACATTTTGGATTTTTTCTAAGTACAAAATCGAGAGAGGCTAAAAATCACCTCTTTTTCCTTCTCTCGATCAGACACTTAGAAAAAAAACGGAAAAAAAAAAAAAAAAAATTTGGATTTTTTTTTAGTACAAAATCGAGAGAGGCTAAAAATCACCTCTTTTTCCTTCTCTCGATCAGACACTTAGAAAAAAAAACGGAAAAAAAAAAAAAAAAAAAATGGATTTTTTCTAAGTACAAAATCGAGAGTGGCTAAAAATCACCTCTTTTTCCTTCTCTCGATCAGACACTTAGAAAAAAAAATGAAAAAAAAAAAAAAAAAATTGGATTTTTTCTAAGTACAAAATCGAGAGAGGCTAAAAATCACCTCTTTTTCCTTCTCTCGATCAGACACTTAGAAAAAAAAACGGAAAAAAAAAAATAAAAATTTTGGATTTTTTCTAAGTACAAAATCGAGAGAGGCTAAAAATCACCTCTTTTTCCTTCTCTCGATCAGACACTTAGAAAAAAAAATGAAAAAAAAAAAAAAAAAAATTGGGTTTTTTCTAAGTACAAAATCGAGAGAGGCTAAAAATCACCTCTTTTTCCTTCTCTCGATCAGACACTTAGAAAAAAAACTGAAAAAAAAAAAAAAAAATTTGGATTTTTTCTAAGTACAAAATCGAGAGAGGCTAAAAATCACCTCTTTTTCCTTCTCTCGATCAGACACTTAGAAAAAAAACTGAAAAAAAAAAAAAAAAATTGGGATTTTTTCTAAGTACAAAATCGAGAGAGGCTAAAAATCACCTCTTTTTCCTTCTCTCGATCAGACACTTAGAAAAAAAACTGAAAAAAAAAAAAAAACATTTTGATTTTTTCTAAGTACAAAATCGAGAGAGGCTAAAAATCACCTCTTTTTCCTTCTCTCGATCAGACACTTAGAAAAAAAACGGAAAAAAAAAAAAAAAATTTGGATTTTTTTTTAGTACAAAATCGAGAGAGGCTAAAAATCACCTCTTTTTCCTTCTCTCGATCAGACACTTAGAAAAAAAACGGAAAAAAAAAAAAAAAAAAATTGGATTTTTTCTAAGTACAAAATCGAGAGTGGCTAAAAATCACCTCTTTTTCCTTCTCTCGATCAGACACTTAGAAAAAAAAATGAAAAAAAAAAAAAAAAATTGGATTTTTTCTAAGTACAAAATCGAGAGAGGCTAAAAATCACCTCTTTTTCCTTCTCTCGATCAGACACTTAGAAAAAAAACGGAAAAAAAAAAAATAAAAAATTTGGATTTTTTCTAAGTACAAAATCGAGAGAGGCTAAAAATCACCTCTTTTTCCTTCTCTCGATCAGACACTTAGAAAAAAAAATGAAAAAAAAAAAAAAAAAAATTTGGATTTTTTCTAAGTACAAAATCGAGAGAGGCTAAAAATCACCTCTTTTTCCTTCTCTCGATCAGACACTTAGAAAAAAAAATGAAAAAAAAAAAAAAAAAATTGGATTTTTTCTAAGTACAAAATCGAGAGAGGCTAAAAATCACCTCTTTTTCCTTCTCTCGATCAGACACTTAGAAAAAAAACGGAAAAAAAAAAAAAAAAAAATTGGATTTTTTTCTAAGTACAAAATCGAGAGTGGCTAAAAATCACCTCTTTTTCCTTCTCTCGATCAGACACTTAGAAAAAAAAATGAAAAAAAAAAAAAAAAAAATGGATTTTTTCTAAGTACAAAATCGAGAGAGGCTAAAAATCACCTCTTTTTCCTTCTCTCGATCAGACACTTAGAAAAAAAACGGAAAAAAAAAAAAAAAAATTTGGATTTTTTCTAAGTACAAAATCGAGAGAGGCTAAAAATCACCTCTTTTTCCTTCTCTCGATCAGACACTTAGAAAAAAAACGGAAAAAAAAATAAAAAAATTTGGATTTTTTCTAAGTACAAAATCGAGAGTGGCTAAAAATCACCTCTTTTTCCTTCTCTCGATCAGACACTTAGAAAATAAACTGAAAAAAAAAAAAAAAAATTTGGATTTTTTCTAAGTACAAAATCGAGAGTGGCTAAAAATCACCTCTTTTTCCTTCTCTCGATCAGACACTTAGAAAAAAAAATGAAAAAAAAAAAATAAAAATTTGGATTTTTTCTAAGTACAAAATCGAGAGAGGCTAAAAATCACCTCTTTTTCCTTCTCTCGATCAGACACTTAGAAAAAAAACTGAAAAAAAAAAAAAAAAAATTTGGATTTTTTCTAAGTACAAAATCGAGAGAGGCTAAAAATCACCTCTTTTTCCTTCTCTCGATCAGACACTTAGAAAAAAAACGGGAAAAAAAAAAAAAAAAATTGGATTTTTTGTAAGTACAAAATCGAGAGTGGCTAAAAATCACCTCTTTTTCCTTCTCTCGATCAGACACTTAGAAAAAAAAAGAAAAAAAAAAAAAATTGGATTTTTTCGAAGTACAAAATCAAGAGAGGCTAAAAATCACCTCTTTTTCCTTCTCTCGATCAGACACTTAGAAAAAAAACGGAAAAAAAAAAAAAAAAAATTTGGATTTTTTCTAAGTACAAAATCGAGAGTGGCTAAAAATGACCTCTTTTTCCTTCTCTCGATCAGACACTTAGAAAAAAAACGGAAAAAAAAAAAAAAAAATTGGATTTTTTCTAAGTACAAAATCGAGAGTGGCTAAAAATCACCTCTTTTTCCTTCTCTCGATCAGACACTTAGAAAAAAAAAAGAAAAAAAAAAAAAAAAAATTGATTTTTTCTAATTACAAAATCAAGAGAGGCTAAAAATCACCTCTTTTTCCTTCTCTCGATCAGACACTTAGAAAAAAAACGGAAAAAAAAAAAAAAAAAATGTGGATTTTTTCTAAGTACAAAATCAAGAGAGGCTAAAAATCACCTCTTTTTCCTTCTCTCGATCAGACACTTAGAAAAAAAACGGAAAAAAAAAAAAAAAAAAATTGGATTTTTTCTAAGTACAAAATCGAGAGAGGCTAAAAATCACCTCTTTTTCCTTCTCTCGATCAGACACTTAGAAAAAAAAATGAAAAAAAAAAAAAAAAAATTGGATTTTTTCTAAGTACAAAATCGAGAGAGGCTAAAAATCACCTCTTTTTCCTTCTCTCGATCAGACACTTAGAAAAAAAACTGAAAAAAAAAAAAAAAAATTTGGATTTTTTCTAAGTACAAAATCGAGAGAGGCTAAAAATCACCTCTTTTTCCTTCTCTCGATCAGACACTTAGAAAAAAAACTGAAAAAAAAAAAAAAAAAATTGGGATTTTTTCTAAGTACAAAATCGAGAGAGGCTAAAAATCACCTCTTTTTCCTTCTCTCGATCAGACACTTAGAAAAAAAACTGAAAAAAAAAAAAAAACATTTTGGATTTTTTCTAAGTACAAAATCGAGAGAGGCTAAAAATCACCTCTTTTTCCTTCTCTCGATCAGACACTTAGAAAAAAAACGGAAAAAAAAAAAAAAAAATTTGGATTTTTTTTTAGTACAAAATCGAGAGAGGCTAAAAATCACCTCTTTTTCCTTCTCTCGATCAGACACTTAGAAAAAAAACGGAAAAAAAAAAAAAAAAATTGGATTTTTTCTAAGTACAAAATCGAGAGTGGCTAAAAATCACCTCTTTTTCCTTCTCTCGATCAGACACTTAGAAAAAAAAATGAAAAAAAAAAAAAAAAAATTGGATTTTTTCTAAGTACAAAATCGAGAGAGGCTAAAAATCACCTCTTTTTCCTTCTCTCGATCAGACACTTAGAAAAAAAACGGAAAAAAAAAAATAAAAAATTTGGATTTTTTCTAAGTACAAAATCGAGAGAGGCTAAAAATCACCTCTTTTTCCTTCTCTCGATCAGACACTTAGAAAAAAAAATGAAAAAAAAAAAAAAAAATTGGGTTTTTTCTAAGTACAAAATCGAGAGAGGCTAAAAATCACCTCTTTTTCCTTCTCTCGATCAGACACTTAGAAAAAAAACTGAAAAAAAAAAAAAAAATTTGGATTTTTTCTAAGTACAAAATCGAGAGAGGCTAAAAATCACCTCTTTTTCCTTCTCTCGATCAGACACTTAGAAAAAAAACTGAAAAAAAAAAAAAAAAAATTGGGATTTTTTCTAAGTACAAAATCGAGAGAGGCTAAAAATCACCTCTTTTTCCTTCTCTCGATCAGACACTTAGAAAAAAAACTGAAAAAAAAAAAAAAACATTTTGATTTTTTCTAAGTACAAAATCGAGAGAGGCTAAAAATCACCTCTTTTTCCTTCTCTCGATCAGACACTTAGAAAAAAAACGGAAAAAAAAAAAAAAAAAAAATTGGATTTTTTCTAAGTACAAAATCGAGAGTGGCTAAAAATCACCTCTTTTTCCTTCTCTCGATCAGACACTTAGAAAAAAAAATGAAAAAAAAAAAAAAAAAATTGGATTTTTTCTAAGTACAAAATCGAGAGAGGCTAAAAATCACCTCTTTTTCCTTCTCTCGATCAGACACTTAGAAAAAAAACGGAAAAAAAAAAAATAAAAAATTTGGATTTTTTCTAAGTACAAAATCGAGAGAGGCTAAAAATCACCTCTTTTTCCTTCTCTCGATCAGACACTTAGAAAAAAAAATGAAAAAAAAAAAAAAAAAATTTGGATTTTTTCTAAGTACAAAATCGAGAGAGGCTAAAAATCACCTCTTTTTCCTTCTCTCGATCAGACACTTAGAAAAAAAAATGAAAAAAAAAAAAAAAAAATTGGATTTTTTCTAAGTACAAAATCGAGAGAGGCTAAAAATCACCTCTTTTTCCTTCTCTCGATCAGACACTTAGAAAAAAAAACGGAAAAAAAAAAAAAAAAAAATTGGATTTTTTTCTAAGTACAAAATCGAGAGTGGCTAAAAATCACCTCTTTTTCCTTCTCTCGATCAGACACTTAGAAAAAAAAATGAAAAAAAAAAAAAAAAAATTGGATTTTTTCTAAGTACAAAATCGAGAGAGGCTAAAAATCACCTCTTTTTCCTTCTCTCGATCAGACACTTAGAAAAAAAACGGAAAAAAAAAAAAAAAAATTTGGATTTTTTCTAAGTACAAAATCGAGAGAGGCTAAAAATCACCTCTTTTTCCTTCTCTCGATCAGACACTTAGAAAAAAAACGGAAAAAAAAAAAAAAAAATTTGGATTTTTTCTAAGTACAAAATCGAGAGTGGCTAAAAATCACCTCTTTTTCCTTCTCTCGATCAGACACTTAGAAAAAAAACTGAAAAAAAAAAAAAAAATTTGGATTTTTTCTAAGTACAAAATCGAGAGTGGCTAAAAATCACCTCTTTTTCCTTCTCTCGATCAGACACTTAGAAAAAAAAATGAAAAAAAAAAATAAAAATTTGGATTTTTTCTAAGTACAAAATCGAGAGAGGCTAAAAATCACCTCTTTTTCCTTCTCTCGATCAGACACTTAGAAAAAAAACGGAAAAAAAAAAAAAAAAAATTTGGATTTTTTCTAAGTACAAAATCGAGAGAGGCTAAAAATCACCTCTTTTTCCTTCTCTCGATCAGAAACTTAGAAAAAAAACGGGAAAAAAAAAAAAAAAATTGGATTTTTTCTAAGTACAAAATCGAGAGTGGCTAAAAATCACCTCTTTTTCCTTCTCTCGATCAGACACTTAGAAAAAAAAACGGAAAAAAAAAAATAATAATTTTGGATTTTTCTAAGTACAAAATCGAGAGAGGCTAAAAATCACCTCTTTTTCCTTCTCTCGATCAGACACTTAGAAAAAAAAACGGAAAAAAAAAAAAAAAAAAAATTGGATTTTTTCTAAGTACAAAATCGAGAGTGGCTAAAAATCACCTCTTTTTCCTTCTCTCGATCAGACACTTAGAAAAAAAAATGAAAAAAAAAAATAAAAATTGGATTTTTTCTAAGTACAAAATCGAAAGAGGCTAAAAATCACCTCTTTTTCCTTCTCTCGATCAGACACTTAGAAAAAAAACTGAAAAAAAAAAAAAAAAATTTGGATTTTTTCTAAGTACAAAATCGAGAGTGGCTAAAAATGACCTGCTTTTTCCTTCTCTCGATCAGACACTTAGAAAAAAAATGGAAAAAAAAAAAAAAAAATTGGATTTTTTCTAAGTACAAAATCGAGAGAGGCTAAAAATCACCTCTTTTTCCTTCTCTCGATCAGACACTTAGAAAAAAAAACGGAAAAAAAAAAAAATAATTTGGATTTTTTCTAAGTACAAAATCGAGAGAGGCTAAAAATCACCTCTTTTTCCTTCTCTCGATCAGACACTTAGAAAAAAAACGGAAAAAAAAAAAAAAAAAATTTGGATTTTTTCTAAGTACAAAATCGAGAGTGGCTAAAAATCACCTCTTTTTCCTTCTCTCGATCAGACACTTAGAAAAAAAAAATGAAAAAAAAAAAAAAAATTGGATTTTTTCTAAGTACAAAATCAAGAGAGGCTAAAAATCACCTCTTTTTCCTTCTCTCGATCAGACACTTAGAAAAAAAACGGAAAAAAAAAAAAAAAAAATTTGGATTTTTTCTAAGTACAAAATCGAGAGTGGCTAAAAATCACCTCTTTTTCCTTCTCTCGATCAGACACTTAGAAAAAAAACGGAAAAAAAAAAAAAAAAATTGGATTTTTTCTAAGTACAAAATCGAGAGTGGCTAAAAATCACCTCTTTTTCCTTCTCTCGATCAGACACTTAGAAAAAAAAATGAAAAAAAAAAAAAAAAAATTGGATTTTTTCTAAGTACAAAATCGAGAGAGGCTAAAAATCACCTCTTTTTCCTTCTCTCGATCAGACACTTAGAAAAAAAACGGAAAAAAAAAAATAAAAAATTTGGATTTTTTCTAAGTACAAAATCGAGAGAGGCTAAAAATCACCTCTTTTTCCTTCTCTCGATCAGACACTTAGAAAAAAAAATGAAAAAAAAAAAAAAATTGGGTTTTTTCTAAGTACAAAATCGAGAGAGGCTAAAAATCACCTCTTTTTTCCTTCTCTCGATCAGACACTTAGAAAAAAAACTGAAAAAAAAAAAAAAAAAATTTGGATTTTTTCTAAGTACAAAATCGAGAGAGGCTAAAAATCACCTCTTTTTCCTTCTCTCGATCAGACACTTAGAAAAAAAACTGAAAAAAAAAAAAAAAATTGGGATTTTTCTAAGTACAAAATCGAGAGAGGCTAAAAATCACCTCTTTTTCCTTCTCTCGATCAGACACTTAGAAAAAAAACTGAAAAAAAAAAAAAAACATTTGATTTTTTCTAAGTACAAAATCGAGAGAGGCTAAAAATCACCTCTTTTTCCTTCTCTCGATCAGACACTTAGAAAAAAAACGGAAAAAAAAAAAAAAAAAAATGGATTTTTTCTAAGTACAAAATCGAGAGTGGCTAAAAATCACCTCTTTTTCCTTCTCTCGATCAGACACTTAGAAAAAAAAATGAAAAAAAAAAAAAAAAATTGGATTTTTTCTAAGTACAAAATCGAGAGAGGCTAAAAATCACCTCTTTTTCCTTCTCTCGATCAGACACTTAGAAAAAAAACGGAAAAAAAAAAAATAAAAAATTTGGATTTTTTCTAAGTACAAAATCGAGAGAGGCTAAAAATCACCTCTTTTTCCTTCTCTCGATCAGACACTTAGAAAAAAAAATGAAAAAAAAAAAAAAAAAAATTTGGATTTTTTCTAAGTACAAAATCGAGAGAGGCTAAAAATCACCTCTTTTTCCTTCTCTCGATCAGACACTTAGAAAAAAAAATGAAAAAAAAAAAAAAAAAATTGGATTTTTTCTAAGTACAAAATCGAGAGAGGCTAAAAATCACCTCTTTTTCCTTCTCTCGATCAGACACTTAGAAAAAAAACGGAAAAAAAAAAAAAAAAAAATTGGATTTTTTTCTAAGTACAAAATCGAGAGTGGCTAAAAATCACCTCTTTTTCCTTCTCTCGATCAGACACTTAGAAAAAAAATGAAAAAAAAAAAAAAAAAATTGGATTTTTTCTAAGTACAAAATCGAGAGAGGCTAAAAATCACCTCTTTTTCCTTCTCTCGATCAGACACTTAGAAAAAAAAACGGAAAAAAAAAAAAAAAAATTTGGATTTTTTCTAAGTACAAAATCGAGAGAGGCTAAAAATCACCTCTTTTTCCTTCTCTCGATCAGACACTTAGAAAAAAAACGGAAAAAAAAAAAAAAAAATTTGGATTTTTTCTAAGTACAAAATCGAGAGTGGCTAAAAATCACCTCTTTTTCCTTCTCTCGATCAGACACTTAGAAAAAAAACTGAAAAAAAAAAAAAAAATTTGGATTTTTTCTAAGTACAAAATCGAGAGTGGCTAAAAATCACCTCTTTTTCCTTCTCTCGATCAGACACTTAGAAAAAAAAATGAAAAAAAAAAAATAAAAATTTGGATTTTTTCTAAGTACAAAATCGAGAGAGGCTAAAAATCACCTCTTTTTCCTTCTCTCGATCAGACACTTAGAAAAAAAACGGAAAAAAAAAAAAAAAAAATTTGGATTTTTTCTAAGTACAAAATCGAGAGA
Organism: Entelurus aequoreus; assembly: GCF_033978785.1. Lineage (NCBI taxonomy): Eukaryota > Metazoa > Chordata > Actinopteri > Syngnathiformes > Syngnathidae > Entelurus > Entelurus aequoreus. The sequence continues at coordinate 33,780 of NW_026907995.1, forward strand.
GGCTAAAAATCACCTCTTTTTCCTTCTCTCGATCAGAAACTTAGAAAAAAAACGGAAAAAAAAAAAAAAAAATTGGATTTTTTCTAAGTACAAAATCGAGAGTGGCTAAAAATCACCTCTTTTTCCTTCTCTCGATCAGACACTTAGAAAAAAAACGGAAAAAAAAAAATAATAATTTTGGATTTTTTCTAAGTACAAAATCGAGAGAGGCTAAAAATCACCTCTTTTTCCTTCTCTCGATCAGACACTTAGAAAAAAAACGGAAAAAAAAAAAAAAAAAAATTGGATTTTTTCTAAGTACAAAATCGAGAGTGGCTAAAAATCACCTCTTTTTCCTTCTCTCGATCAGACACTTAGAAAAAAAAATGAAAAAAAAAAATAAAAATTGGATTTTTTCTAAGTACAAAATCGAAAGAGGCTAAAAATCACCTCTTTTTCCTTCTCTCGATCAGACACTTAGAAAAAAAACTGAAAAAAAAAAAAAAAAATTTGGATTTTTTCTAAGTACAAAATCGAGAGTGGCTAAAAATGACCTCTTTTTCCTTCTCTCGATCAGACACTTAGAAAAAAAATGGAAAAAAAAAAAAAAAAATTGGATTTTTTCTAAGTACAAAATCGAGAGAGGCTAAAAATCACCTCTTTTTCCTTCTCTCGATCAGACACTTAGAAAAAAAACGGAAAAAAAAAAAAATAATTTGGATTTTTTCTAAGTACAAAATCGAGAGAGGCTAAAAATCACCTCTTTTTCCTTCTCTCGATCAGACACTTAGAAAAAAAACGGAAAAAAAAAAAAAAAAAATTTGGATTTTTTCTAAGTACAAAATCGAGAGTGGCTAAAAATCACCTCTTTTTCCTTCTCTCGATCAGACACTTAGAAAAAAAAATGAAAAAAAAAAAAAAAAATTGGATTTTTTCTAAGTACAAAATCAAGAGAGGCTAAAAATCACCTCTTTTTCCTTCTCTCGATCAGACACTTAGAAAAAAAACGGAAAAAAAAAAAAAAAAATTTGGATTTTTTCTAAGTACAAAATCGAGAGTGGCTAAAAATCACCTCTTTTTCCTTCTCTCGATCAGACACTTAGAAAAAAAACGGGAAAAAAAAAAAAAAATTTGGATTTTTTCTAAGTACAAAATCGAGAGTGGCTAAAAATCACCTCTTTTTCCTTCTCTCGACCAGACACTTAGAAAAAAAAAAGAAAAAAAAAAAAAAAAAATTGGATTTTTTCAAAGTACAAAATCAAGAGAGGCTAAAAATCACCTCTTTTTCCTTCTCTCGATCAGACACTTAGAAAAAAAACGGAAAAAAAAAAAAAAAAATTTGGATTTTTTCTAAGTACAAAATCGAGAGTGGCTAAAAATCACCTCTTTTTCCTTCTCTCGATCAGACACTTAGAAAAAAAACGGGAAAAAAAAAAAAAAATTTGGATTTTTTCTAAGTACAAAATCGAGAGTGGCTAAAAATCACCTCTTTTTCCTTCTCTCGATCAGACACTTAGAAAAAAAAAAAAAAAAAAAAAAAAAAAAATTGGATTTTTTCAAAGTACAAAATCAAGAGAGGCTAAAAATCACCTCTTTTTCCTTCTCTCGATCAGACACTTAGAAAAAAAACGGAAAAAAAAAAAAAAAAAATTGGATTTTTTCTAAGTACAAAATCGAGAGAGGCTAAAAATCACCTCTTTTTCCTTCTCTCGATCAGACACTTACAAAAAAAACTGAAAAAAAAAAAAAAAAATTGGATTTTTTCTAAGTACAAAATCGAGAGAGGCTAAAAATCACCTCTTTTTCCTTCTCTCGATCAGACACTTAGAAAAAAAACTGAAAAAAAAAAAAAAAAAATTGGGATTTTTTCTAAGTACAAAATCGAGAGAGGCTAAAAATCACCTCTTTTTCCTTCTCTCGATCAGACACTTAGAAAAAAAACTGAAAAAAAAAAAAAAACATTTTGATTTTTTCTAAGTACAAAATCGAGAGAGGCTAAAAATCACCTCTTTTTCCTTCTCTCGATCAGACACTTAGAAAAAAAAATGAAAAAAAAAAAAAAAAAATTGGATTTTTTCTAAGTACAAAATCGAGAGAGGCTAAAAATCACCTCTTTTTCCTTCTCTCGATCAGACACTTAGAAAAAAAACGGAAAAAAAAAAATAAAAAATTTGGATTTTTTCTAAGTACAAAATCGAGAGAGGCTAAAAATCACCTCTTTTTCCTTCTCTCGATCAGACACTTAGAAAAAAAAATGAAAAAAAAAAAAAAAAAATTTGGATTTTTTCTAAGTACAAAATCGAGAGAGGCTAAAAATCACCTCTTTTTCCTTCTCTCGATCAGACACTTAGAAAAAAAAATGAAAAAAAAAAAAAAAAAATTGGATTTTTTCTAAGTACAAAATCGAGAGAGGCTAAAAATCACCTCTTTTTCCTTCTCTCGATCAGACACTTAGAAAAAAAACGGAAAAAAAAAAAAAAAAAAATTGGATTTTTTTCTAAGTACAAAATCGAGAGTGGCTAAAAATCACCTCTTTTTCCTTCTCTCGATCAGACACTTAGAAAAAAAAATGAAAAAAAAAAAAAAAAAATTGGATTTTTTCTAAGTACAAAATCGAGAGAGGCTAAAAATCACCTCTTTTTCCTTCTCTCGATCAGACACTTAGAAAAAAAACGGAAAAAAAAAAAAAAAAATTTGGATTTTTTCTAAGTACAAAATCGAGAGAGGCTAAAAATCACCTCTTTTTCCTTCTCTCGATCAGACACTTAGAAAAAAAACTGAAAAAAAAAAAAAAAATTTGGATTTTTTCTAAGTACAAAATCGAGAGTGGCTAAAAATCACCTCTTTTTCCTTCTCTCGATCAGACACTTAGAAAAAAAAATGAAAAAAAAAAAAAAAAAATTTGGATTTTTTCTAAGTACAAAATCGAGAGAGGCTAAAAATCACCTCTTTTTCCTTCTCTCGATCAGACACTTAGAAAAAAAACGGAAAAAAAAAAAAAAAAAATTTGGATTTTTTCTAAGTACAAAATCGAGAGAGGCTAAAAATCACCTCTTTTTCCTTCTCTCGATCAGACACTTAGAAAAAAAACGGAAAAAAAAAAAAAAAAATTTGGATTTTTTCTAAGTACAAAATCGAGAGTGGCTAAAAATCACCTCTTTTTCCTTCTCTCGATCAGACACTTAGAAAAAAAACGGAAAAAAAAAAAAAAAAATTTTGGATTTTTTCTAAGTACAAAATCGAGAGAGGCTAAAAATCACCTCTTTTTCCTTCTCTCGATCAGACACTTAGAAAAAAAACGGAAAAAAAAAAAAAAAAAAAAATTGGATTTTTTCTAAGTACAAAATCGAGAGTGGCTAAAAATCACCTCTTTTTCCTTCTCTCGATCAGACACTTAGAAAAAAAAATGAAAAAAAAAAATAAAAATTGGATTTTTTCTAAGTACAAAATCGAGAGAGGCTAAAAATCACCTCTTTTTCCTTCTCTCGATCAGACACTTAGAAAAAAAACTGAAAAAAAAAAAAAAAAATTTGGATTTTTTCTAAGTACAAAATCGAGAGTGGCTAAAAATGACCTCTTTTTCCTTCTCTCGATCAGACACTTAGAAAAAAAATGAAAAAAAAAAAAAAAAAATTGGATTTTTTCTAAGTACAAAATCGAGAGAGGCTAAAAATCACCTCTTTTTCCTTCTCTCGATCAGACACTTAGAAAAAAAACGGAAAAAAAAAAAAAATAATTTGGATTTTTTCTAAGTACAAAATCGAGAGAGGCTAAAAATCACCTCTTTTTCCTTCTCTCGATCAGACACTTAGAAAAAAAACGGAAAAAAAAAAAAAAAAAATTTGGATTTTTTCTAAGTACAAAATCGAGAGTGGCTAAAAATCACCTCTTTTTCCTTCTCTCGATCAGACACTTAGAAAAAAAAATGAAAAAAAAAAAAAAAAATTGGATTTTTTCTAAGTACAAAATCAAGAGAGGCTAAAAATCACCTCTTTTTCCTTCTCTCGATCAGACACTTAGAAAAAAAACGGAAAAAAAAAAAAAAAAAATTTGGATTTTTTCTAAGTACAAAATCGAGAGTGGCTAAAAATCACCTCTTTTTCCTTCTCTCGATCAGACACTTAGAAAAAAAACGGGAAAAAAAAAAAAAAAATTTGGATTTTTTCTAAGTACAAAATCGAGAGTGGCTAAAAATCACCTCTTTTTCCTTCTCTCGATCAGACACTTAGAAAAAAAACTGAAAAAAAAAAAAAAAATTTGGATTTTTTCTAAGTACAAAATCGAGAGTGGCTAAAAATCACCTCTTTTTCCTTCTCTCGATCAGACACTTAGAAAAAAAAATGAAAAAAAAAAAAAAAAAAATTTGGATTTTTTCTAAGTACAAAATCGAGAGAGGCTAAAAATCACCTCTTTTTCCTTCTCTCGATCAGACACTTAGAAAAAAAACGGAAAAAAAAAAAAAAAAAATTTGGATTTTTTCTAAGTACAAAATCGAGAGAGGCTAAAAATCACCTCTTTTTCCTTCTCTCGATCAGACACTTAGAAAAAAAAACGGAAAAAAAAAAAAAAAATTTGGATTTTTTCTAAGTACAAAATCGAGAGTGGCTAAAAATCACCTCTTTTTCCTTCTCTCGATCAGACACTTAGAAAAAAAACGGAAAAAAAAAAAAAAAATATTTGGATTTTTTCTAAGTACAAAATCGAGAGAGGCTAAAAATCACCTCTTTTTCCTTCTCTCGATCAGACACTTAGAAAAAAAACGGAAAAAAAAAAAAAAAAATTTTGGATTTTTTCTAAGTACAATCGAGAGAGGCTAAAAATCACCTCTTTTTCCTTCTCTCGATCAGACACTTAGAAAAAAAACGGAAAAAAAAAAAAAAAAAAAATTGGATTTTTTCTAAGTACAAAATCGAGAGTGGCTAAAAATCACCTCTTTTTCCTTCTCTCGATCAGACACTTAGAAAAAAAAATGAAAAAAAAAAAATAAAAATTGGATTTTTTTCTAAGTACAAAATCGAGAGAGGCTAAAAATCACCTCTTTTTCCTTCTCTCGATCAGACACTTAGAAAAAAAACTGAAAAAAAAAAAAAAAAAATTTGGATTTTTTCTAAGTACAAAATCGAGAGTGGCTAAAAATGACCTCTTTTTCCTTCTCTCGATCAGACACTTAGAAAAAAAAATGAAAAAAAAAATAAAAATTGGATTTTTTCTAAGTACAAAATCGAGAGAGGCTAAAAATCACCTCTTTTTCCTTCTCTCGATCAGACACTTAGAAAAAAAAACGGAAAAAAAAAAAAAAAAAAATTGGATTTTTTCTAAGTACAAAATCGAGAGTGGCTAAAAATCACCTCTTTTTCCTTCTCTCGATCAGACACTTAGAAAAAAAAATGAAAAAAAAAAATAAAAATTGGATTTTTTCTAAGTACAAAATCGAGAGAGGCTAAAAATCACCTCTTTTTCCTTCTCTCGATCAGACACTTAGAAAAAAAACTGAAAAAAAAAAAAAAAAATTTGGATTTTTTCTAAGTACAAAATCGAGAGTGGCTAAAAATCACCTCTTTTTCCTTCTCTCGATCAGACACTTATAAAAAAAAATGAAAAAAAAAAATAAAAATTGGATTTTTTCTAAGTACAAAATCGAGAGAGGCTAAAAATCACCTCTTTTTCCTTCTCTCGATCAGACACTTAGAAAAAAAAACAGAAAAAAAAAAAAAAAAATTTGGATTTTTTCTAAGTACAAAATCGAGAGTGGCTAAAAATGACCTCTTTTTCCTTCTCTCGATCAGACACTTAGAAAAAAAATGAAAAAAAAAAAAAAAAAATTGGATTTTTTCTAAGTACAAAATCGAGAGAGGCTAAAAATCACCTCTTTTTCCTTCTCTCGATCAGACACTTAGAAAAAAAAACGGAAAAAAAAAAAAAAAAAATTTGGATTTTTTCTAAGTACAAAATCGAGAGTGGCTAAAAATCACCTCTTTTTCCTTCTCTCGATCAGACACTTAGAAAAAAAAATGAAAAAAAAAAAAAAAAATTGGATTTTTTCTAAGTACAAAATCAAGAGAGGCTAAAAATCACCTCTTTTTCCTTCTCTCGATCAGACACTTAGAAAAAAAACGGAAAAAAAAAAAAAAAAAATTTGGATTTTTTCTAAGTACAAAATCGAGAGTGGCTAAAAATCACCTCTTTTTCCTTCTCTCGATCAGACACTTAGAAAAAAACGGGAAAAAAAAAAAAAATTTGGATTTTTTCTAAGTACAAAATCGAGAGTGGCTAAAAATCACCTCTTTTTCCTTCTCTCGATCAGACACTTAGAAAAAAAACTGAAAAAAAAAAAAAAAATTTGGATTTTTTCTAAGTACAAAATCGAGAGTGGCTAAAAATCACCTCTTTTTCCTTCTCTCGATCAGACACTTAGAAAAAAAAATGAAAAAAAAAAAAAAAAAATTTGGATTTTTTCTAAGTACAAAATCGAGAGAGGCTAAAAATCACCTCTTTTTCCTTCTCTCGATCAGACACTTAGAAAAAAAACGGAAAAAAAAAAAAAAAAAATTTGGATTTTTTCTAAGTACAAAATCGAGAGAGGCTAAAAATCACCTCTTTTTCCTTCTCTCGATCAGACACTTAGAAAAAAAACGGAAAAAAAAAAAAAAATTTGGATTTTTTCTAAGTACAAAATCGAGAGTGGCTAAAAATCACCTCTTTTTCCTTCTCTCGATCAGACACTTAGAAAAAAAACGGAAAAAAAAAAAAAAAAAAAATTGGATTTTTTCTAAGTACAAAATCGAGAGTGGCTAAAAATCACCTCTTTTTCCTTCTCTCGATCAGACACTTAGAAAAAAAAATGAAAAAAAAAAATAAAAATTGGATTTTTTCTAAGTACAAAATCGAGAGAGGCTAAAAATCACCTCTTTTTCCTTCTCTCGATCAGACACTTAGAAAAAAAACTGAAAAAAAAAAAAAAAAATTTGGATTTTTTCTAAGTACAAAATCGAGAGTGGCTAAAAATGACCTCTTTTTCCTTCTCTCGATCAGACACTTAGAAAAAAAATGAAAAAAAAAAAAAAAAAATTGGATTTTTTCTAAGTACAAAATCGAGAGAGGCTAAAAATCACCTCTTTTTCCTTCTCTCGATCAGACACTTAGAAAAAAAACGGAAAAAAAAAATAATAATTTGGATTTTTTCTAAGTACAAAATCGAGAGAGGCTAAAAATCACCTCTTTTTCCTTCTCTCGATCAGACACTTAGAAAAAAAACGGAAAAAAAAAAAAAAAAAATTTGGATTTTTTCTAAGTACAAAATCGAGAGTGGCTAAAAATCACCTCTTTTTCCTTCTCTCGATCAGACACTTAGAAAAAAAAATGAAAAAAAAAAAAAAAAATTGGATTTTTTCTAAGTACAAAATCAAGAGAGGCTAAAAATCACCTCTTTTTCCTTCTCTCGATCAGACACTTAGAAAAAAAACGGAAAAAAAAAAAAAAAAAATTTGGATTTTTTCTAAGTACAAAATCGAGAGTGGCTAAAAATCACCTCTTTTTCCTTCTCTCGATCAGACACTTAGAAAAAAAACGGGAAAAAAAAAAAAAATTTGGATTTTTTCTAAGTACAAAATCGAGAGTGGCTAAAAATCACCTCTTTTTCCTTCTCTCGATCAGACACTTAGAAAAAAAAAAGAAAAAAAAAAAAAAAAAATTTGATTTTTTCAAAGTACAAAATCAAGAGAGGCTAAAAATCACCTCTTTTTCCTTCTCTCGATCAGACACTTAGAAAAAAAACGGAAAAAAAAAAAAAAAAAATTGGATTTTTTCTAAGTACAAAATCGAGAGAGGCTAAAAATCACCTCTTTTTCCTTCTCTCGATCAGACACTTAGAAAAAAAACTGAAAAAAAAAAAAAAAAATTTGGATTTTTTCTAAGTACAAAATCGAGAGGGGCTAAAAATCACCTCTTTTTCCTTCTCTCGATCAGACACATAGAAAAAAAACGGAGAAAAAAAAAAAAAAAATTTGGATTTTTTCTAAGTACAAAATCGAGAGTGGCTAAAAATCACCTCTTTTTCCTTCTCTCGATCAGACACTTAGAAAAAAAACGGAAAAAAAAAAAAAAAAAATTTGGATTTTTTCTAAGTACAAAATCGAGAGAGGCTAAAAATCACCTCTTTTTCCTTCTCTCGATCAGACACTTAGAAAAAAAACGGAAAAAAAAAAAAAAAATTTGGATTTTTTCTAAGTACAAAATCGAGAGTGGCTAAAAATCACCTCTTTTTCCTTCTCTCGATCAGACACTTAGAAAAAAAAAAGAAAAAAAAAAAAAAAAAATTGGATTTTTTCTAAGTACAAAATCAAGAGAGGCTAAAAATCACCTCTTTTTCCTTCTCTCGATCAGACACTTAGAAAAAAAACGGAAAAAAAAAATAAAAAATTTGGATTTTTTCTAAGTACAAAATCGAGAGAGGCTAAAAATCACCTCTTTTTCCTTCTCTCGATCAGACACTTAGAAAAAAAACGGAAAAAAAAAAAAAAAAAATTTGGATTTTTTCTAAGTACAAAATCGAGAGAGGCTAAAAATCACCTCTTTTTCCTTCTCTCGATCAGACACTTAGAAAAAAAACGGAAAAAAAAAAAAAAAAAATTGTGATTTTTTCTAAGTACAAAATCGAGAGTGGCTAAAAATCACCTCTTTTTCCTTCTCTCGATCAGACACTTAGAAAAAAAAAAGAAAAAAAAAAATAAAAATTGGATTTTTTCTAAGTACAAAATCAAGAGAGGCTAAAAATCACCTCTTTTTCCTTCTCTCGATCAGACACTTAGAAAAAAAACGGAAAAAAAAAAAAAAAAATTTGGATTTTTTCTAAGTACAAAATCGAGAGTGGCTAAAAATGACCTCTTTTTTCTTCTCTCGATCAGACACTTAGAAAAAAAACGGAAAAAAAATAAAAAAAAATGGATTTTTTCTAAGTACAAAATCGAGAGTGGCTAAAAATCACCTCTTTTTCCTTCTCTCGATCAGACACTTAGAAAAAAAAAAGAAAAAAAAAAAAAAAAAATGGATTTTTTCTAAGTACAAAATCAAGAGAGGCTAAAAATCACCTCTTTTTCCTTCTCTCGATCAGACACTTAGAAAAAAAACGGAAAAAAAAAAAAAATTTGGATTTTTTCTAAGTACAAAATCAAGAGAGGCTAAAAATCACCTCTTTTTCCTTCTCTCGATCAGACACTTAGAAAAAAAACGGAAAAAAAAAAAAAAAAAAAATGGATTTTTTCTAAGTACAAAATCGAGAGAGGCTAAAAATCACCTCTTTTTCCTTCTCTCGATCAGACACTTAGAAAAAAAAATGAAAAAAAAAAAAAAAAAAATTGGATTTTTTCTAAGTACAAAATCGAGAGAGGCTAAAAATCACCTCTTTTTCCTTCTCTCGATCAGACACTTAGAAAAAAAACTGAAAAAAAAAAAAAAAAAATTTGGATTTTTTCTAAGTACAAAATCGAGAGAGGCTAAAAATCACCTCTTTTTCCTTCTCTCGATCAGACACTTAGAAAAAAAACTGAAAAAAAAAAAAAAAAATTGGGATTTTTTTCTAAGTACAAAATCGAGAGAGGCTAAAAATCACCTCTTTTTCCTTCTCTCGATCAGACACTTAGAAAAAAAACTGAAAAAAAAACAAAAACATTTTGGATTTTTTCTAAGTACAAAATCGAGAGAGGCTAAAAATCACCTCTTTTTCCTTCTCTCGATCAGACACTTAGAAAAAAAACGGGAAAAAAAAAAAAAAAAATTTGGATTTTTTTTTAGTACAAAATCGAGAGAGGCTAAAAATCACCTCTTTTTCCTTCTCTCGATCAGACACTTAGAAAAAAAACGGAAAAAAAAAAAAAAAAAATTTGGATTTTTTCTAAGTACAAAATCGAGAGTGGCTAAAAATCACCTCTTTTTCCTTCTCTCGATCAGACACTTAGAAAAAAAAATGAAAAAAAAAAAAAAAAAATTGGATTTTTTCAAAGTACAAAATCAAGAGAGGCTAAAAATCACCTCTTTTTCCTTCTCTCGATCAGACACTTAGAAAAAAAACTGAAAAAAAAAAAAAAAACATTTGGATTTTTTCTAAGTACAAAATCGAGAGAGGCTAAAAATCACCTCTTTTTCCTTCTCTCGATCAGACACTTAGAAAAAAACCCGAAAAAAAACAAAAAAAAATTTGGATTTTTTCTAAGTACAAAATCGAGAGAGGCTAAAAATCACCTCTTTTTCCTTCTCTCGATCAGACACTTAGAAAAAAAACGGAAAAAAAAAAAAAAAAATTGGATTTTTTCTAAGTACAAAATCGAGAGTGGCTAAAAATCACCTCTTTTTCCTTCTCTCGATCAGACACTTAGAAAAAAAAAAGAAAAAAAAAAAAAAAAAAAAGGATTTTTTCTAAGTACAAAATCAAGAGAGGCTAAAAATCACCTCTTTTTCCTTCTCTCGATCAGACACTTAGAAAAAAACGGAAAAAAAAAAAAAAAAAAATTGGATTTTTTCTAAGTACAAAATCGAGAGAGGCTAAAAATCACCTCTTTTTCCTTCTCTCGATCAGACACTTAGAAAAAAAACTGAAAAAAAAAAAAAAAAAATTTGGATTTTTTCTAAGTACAAAATCGAGAGAGGCTAAAAATCACCTCTTTTTCCTTCTCTCGATCAGACACTTAGAAAAAAAACGGAAAAAAAAAAAAAAAAAATTTGGATTTTTTCTAAGTACAAAATCGAGAGTGGCTAAAAATCACCTCTTTTTCCTTCTCTCGATCAGACACTTAGAAAAAAAAAAGAAAAAAAAAAAAAAATTGGATTTTTTCTAAGTACAAAATCAAGAGAGGCTAAAAATCACCTCTTTTTCCTTCTCTCGATCAGACACTTAGAAAAAAAACGGAAAAAAAAAAAAAAAAAAATTGGATTTTTTCTAAGTACAAAATCGAAAGTGGCTAAAAATGACCTCTTTTTCCTTCTCTCGATCAGACACTTAGAAAAAAAACGGAAAAAAAAAAAAAAAATTGGATTTTTTCTAAGTACAAAATCGAGAGTGGCTAAAAATCACCTCTTTTTCCTTCTCTCGATCAGACACTTAGAAAAAAAAAAGAAAAAAAAAAAAAAAAAAAAGGATTTTTTCTAAGTACAAAATCAAGAGAGGCTAAAAATCACCTCTTTTTCCTTCTCTCGATCAGACACTTAGAAAAAAAACGGAAAAAAAAAAAAAAAAAAATTGGATTTTTTCTAAGTACAAAATCGAGAGAGGCTAAAAATCACCTCTTTTTCCTTCTCTCGATCAGACACTTAGAAAAAAAAATGAAAAAAAAAAAAAAAAAATTGGATTTTTTCTAAGTACAAAATCGAGAGAGGCTAAAAATCACCTCTTTTTCCTTCTCTCGATCAGACACTTAGAAAAAAAACTGAAAAAAAAAAAAAAAAAATTGGGATTTTTTCTAAGTACAAAATCGAGAGAGGCTAAAAATCACCTCTTTTTCCTTCTCTCGATCAGACACTTAGAAAAAAAACGGAAAAAAAAAAAAAAAAATTTGGATTTTTTCTAAGTACAAAATCGAGAGTGGCTAAAAATCACCTCTTTTTCCTTCTCTCGATCAGACACTTAGAAAAAAAACGGAAAAAAAAAAAAAAAAAAATTTGGATTTTTTCTAAGTACAAAATCGAGAGAGGCTAAAAATCACCTCTTTTTCCTTCTCTCGATCAGACACTTAGAAAAAAACGGAAAAAAAAAAAAAAAAATTTGGATTTTTTCTAAGTACAAAATCGAGAGTGGCTAAAAATCACCTCTTTTTCATTCTCTCGATCAGACACTTAGGAAAAAAAAAAAAAAAAATTGGATTTTTTCGAAGTACAAAATCAAGAGAGGCTAAAAATCACCTCTTTTTCCTTCTCTCGATCAGACACTTAGAAAAAAAACGGAAAAAAAAAAAAAAAAAATTTGGATTTTTTCTAAGTACAAAATCGAGAGTGGCTAAAAATGACCTCTTTTTCCTTCTCTCGATCAGACACTTAGAAAAAAAACGGAAAAAAAAAAAAAAAATTGGATTTTTTCTAAGTACAAAATCGAGAGTGGCTAAAAATCACCTCTTTTTCCTTCTCTCGATCAGACACTTAGAAAAAAAAAAGAAAAAAAAAAAAAAAAAAATGGATTTTTTCTAAGTACAAAATCAAGAGAGGCTAAAAATCACCTCTTTTTCCTTCTCTCGATCAGACACTTAGAAAAAAAACGGAAAAAAAAAAAAAAACAAATTGGATTTTTTCTAAGTACAAAATCAAGAGAGGCTAAAAATCACCTCTTTTTCCTTCTCTCGATCAGACACTTAGAAAAAAAACGGAAAAAAAAAAAAAAAAAAATTGGATTTTTTCTAAGTACAAAATCGAGAGAGGCTAAAAATCACCTCTTTTTCCTTCTCTCGATCAGACACTTAGAAAAAAAACTGAAAAAAAAAAAAAAAAATTTGGATTTTTTCTAAGTACAAAATCGAGAGAGGCTAAAAATCACCTCTTTTTCCTTCTCTCGATCAGACACTTAGAAAAAAAACTGAAAAAAAAAAAAAAAAAATTTGGATTTTTTCTAAGTACAAAATCGAGAGAGGCTAAAAATCACCTCTTTTTCCATCTCTCGATCAGACACTTAGAAAAAAAACTGAAAAAAAAAAAAAAACATTTTGGATTTTTTCTAAGTACAAAATCGAGAGAGGCTAAAAATCACCTCTTTTTCCTTCTCTCGATCAGACACTTAGAAAAAAAACGGAAAAAAAAAAAAAAAAAAATTGGATTTTTTCTAAGTACAAAATCGAGAGTGGCTAAAAATCACCTCTTTTTCCTTCTCTCGATCAGACACTTAGAAAAAAAAATGAAAAAAAAAAAAAAAAAATTGGATTTTTTCTAAGTACAAAATCGAGAGAGGCTAAAAATCACCTCTTTTTCCTTCTCTCGATCAGACACTTAGAAAAAAAACGGAAAAAAAAAAATAAAAAATTTGGATTTTTTCTAAGTACAAAATCGAGAGAGGCTAAAAATCACCTCTTTTTCCTTCTCTCGATCAGACACTTAGAAAAAAAAATGAAAAAAAAAAAAAAAAAATTTGGATTTTTTCTAAGTACAAAATCGAGAGAGGCTAAAAATCACCTCTTTTTCCTTCTCTCGATCAGACACTTAGAAAAAAAAATGAAAAAAAAAAAAAACAATTGGATTTTTTCTAAGTACAAAATCGAGAGAGGCTAAAAATCACCTCTTTTTCCTTCTCTCGATCAGACACTTAGAAAAAAAACGGAAAAAAAAAAAAAAAAATTTGGATTTTTTCTAAGTACAAAATCGAGAGTGGCTAAAAATCACCTCTTTTTCCTTCTCTCGATCAGACACTTAGAAAAAAAAATGAAAAAAAAAAAAAATTGGATTTTTTCTAAGTACAAAATCGAGAGAGGCTAAAAATCACCTCTTTTTCCTTCTCTCGATCAGACACTTAGAAAAAAAACGGAAAAAAAAAAAAAAAAATTTGGATTTTTTCTAAGTACAAAATCGAGAGAGGCTAAAAATCACCTCTTTTTCCTTCTCTCGATCAGACACTTAGAAAAAAAACGGAAAAAAAAAAAAAAAAATTTGGATTTTTTCTAAGTACAAAATCGAGAGTGGCTAAAAATCACCTCTTTTTCCTTCTCTCGATCAGACACTTAGAAAAAAAAAAGAAAAAAAAAAAAAGAAATGGATTTTTTCTAAGTACAAAATCAAGAGAGGCTAAAAATCACCTCTTTTTCCTTCTCTCGATCAGACACTTAGAAAAAAAACGGAAAAAAAAAAAAAAAAATTTGGATTTTTTCTAAGTACAAAATCGAGAGGCTAAAAATCACCTCTTTTTCCTTCTCTCGATCAGACACTTAGAAAAAAAACGGAAAAAAAAAAAAAAAAATTTGGATTTTTTCTAAGTACAAAATCGAGAGAGGCTAAAAATCACCTCTTTTTCCTTCTCTCGATCAGACACTTAGAAAAAAAACGGAAAAAAAAAAATAAAAAATTTGGATTTTTTCTAAGTACAAAATCGAGAGAGGCTAAAAATCACCTCTTTTTCCTTCTCTCGATCAGACACTTAGAAAAAAAACTGAAAAAAAAAAAAAAAAAATTTGGATTTTTTCTAAGTACAAAATCGAGAGAGGCTAAAAATCACCTCTTTTTCCTTCTCTCGATCAGACAATTAGAAAAAAAACTGAAAAAAAAAAAAAAACATTTGGATTTTTTCTAAGTACAAAATCGAGAGAGGCTAAAAATCACCTCTTTTTCCTTCTCTCGATCAGACACTTAGAAAAAAAACCGAAAAAAAAAAAAAAAAAATTTGGATTTTTTCTAAGTACAAAATCGAGAGAGGCTAAAAATCACCTCTTTTTCCTTCTCTCGATCAGACACTTAGAAAAAAAACGGAAAAAAAAAAAAAAAATTGGATTTTTTCTAAGTACAAAATCGAGAGTGGCTAAAAATCACCTCTTTTTCCTTCTCTCGATCAGACACTTAGAAAAAAAAAAGAAAAAAAAAAAAAAAAAAAAAGGATTTTTTCTAAGTACAAAATCAAGAGAGGCTAAAAATCACCTCTTTTTCCTTCTCTCGATCAGACACTTAGAAAAAAACGGAAAAAAAAAAAAAAAAAATTGGATTTTTTCTAAGTACAAAATCGAGAGAGGCTAAAAATCACCTCTTTTTCCTTCTCTCGATCAGACACTTAGAAAAAAAACTGAAAAAAAAAAAAAAAAAATTTGGATTTTTTCTAAGTACAAAATCAAGAGAGGCTAAAAATCACCTCTTTTTCCTTTTCTCGATCAGACACTTAGAAAAAAAACGGAAAAAAAAAAAAAAAAAAATTGGATTTTTTCTAAGTACAAAATCGAGAGTGGCTAAAAATCACCTCTTTTTCCTTCTCTCGATCAGACACTTAGAAAAAAAAAAGAAAAAAAAAAAAAAAAAAAAGGATTTTTTCTAAGTACAAAATCAAGAGAGGCTAAAAATCACCTCTTTTTCCTTCTCTCGATCAGACACTTAGAAAAAAAACGGAAAAAAAAAAAAAAAAAAATTGGATTTTTTCTAAGTACAAAATCGAGAGAGGCTAAAAATCACCTCTTTTTCCTTCTCTCGATCAGACACTTAAAAAAAAAAATGAAAAAAAAAAAAAAAAAAATTGGATTTTTTCTAAGTACAAAATCGAGAGAGGCTAAAAATCACCTCTTTTTCCTTCTCTCGATCAGACACTTAGAAAAAAAACTGAAAAAAAAAAAAAAAAAATTTGGATTTTTTCTAAGTACAAAATCGAGAGAGGCTAAAAATCACCTCTTTTTCCTTCTCTCGATCAGACACTTAGAAAAAAAACTGAAAAAAAAAAAAAAAAAATTGGGATTTTTTCTAAGTACAAAATCGAGAGAGGCTAAAAATCACCTCTTTTTCCTTCTCTCGATCAGACACTTAGAAAAAAAACAGAAAAAAAAAAAAAAACATTTTGGATTTTTTCTAAGTACAAAATCGAGAGAGGCTAAAAATCACCTCTTTTTCCTTCTCTCGATCAGACACTTAGAAAAAAAACGGAAAAAAAAAAAAAAAAAATTTGGATTTTTTTTTAGTACAAAATCGAGAGAGGCTAAAAATCACCTCTTTTTCCTTCTCTCGATCAGACACTTAGAAAAAAAACGGAAAAAAAAAAAAAAAAAATTTGGATTTTTTCTAAGTACAAAATCGAGAGTGGCTAAAAATCACCTCTTTTTCCTTCTCTCGATCAGACACTTAGAAAAAAAAATGAAAAAAAAAAAAAAAAAATTGGATTTTTTCTAAGTACAAAATCGAGAGAGGCTAAAAATCACCTCTTTTTCCTTCTCTCGATCAGACACTTAGAAAAAAAACGGGAAAAAAAAAATAAAAAATTTGGATTTTTTCTAAGTACAAAATCGAGAGAGGCTAAAAATCACCTCTTTTTCCTTCTCTCGATCAGACACTTAGAAAAAAAACTGAAAAAAAAAAAAAAAAAATTTGGATTTTTTCTAAGTACAAAATCGAGAGAGGCTAAAAATCACCTCTTTTTCCTTCTCTCGATCAGACAATTAGAAAAAAAAAAGAAAAAAAAAAAAAAACATTTTGGATTTTTTCTAAGTACAAAATCGAGAGAGGCTAAAAATCACCTCTTTTTCCTTCTCTCGATCAGACACTTAGAAAAAAAACGGAAAAAAAAAAAAAAAAAAATTTGGATTTTTTCTAAGTACAAAATCGAGAGTGGCTAAAAATCACCTCTTTTTCCTTCTCTCGATCAGACACTTAGAAAAAAAAATGAAAAAAAAAAAAAAAAATTGGATTTTTTCTAAGTACAAAATCGAGAGAGGCTAAAAATCACCTCTTTTTCCTTCTCTCGATCAGACACTTAGAAAAAAAACGGAAAAAAAAAATAAAAAAATTTGGATTTTTTCTAAGTACAAAATCGAGAGAGGCTAAAAATCACCTCTTTTTCCTTCTCTCGATCAGACACTTAGAAAAAAAAAAGAAAAAAAAAAAAAAGAAATGGATTTTTTCGAAGTACAAAATCAAGAGAGGCTAAAAATCACCTCTTTTTCCTTCTCTCGATCAGACACTTAGACAAAAAACGGAAAAAAAAAAAAAAAAAATTTGGATTTTTTCTAAGTACAAAATCGAGAGTGACTAAAAATGACCTCTTTTTCCTTCTCTCGATCAGACACTTAGAAAAAAAACGGAAAAAAAAAAAAAAAAATTGGATTTTTTCTAAGTACAAAATCGAGAGTGGCTAAAAATCACCTCTTTTTCCTTCTCTCGATCAGACACTTAGAAAAAAAAAAGAAAAAAAAAAAAAAAAATGGATTTTTTCTAAGTACAAAATCAAGAGAGGCTAAAAATCACCTCTTTTTCCTTCTCTCGATCAGACACTTAGAAAAAAAACGGAAAAAAAAAAAAAAAAAAATTGGATTTTTTTTAAGTACAAAATCAAGAGAGGCTAAAAATCACCTCTTTTTCCTTCTCTCGATCAGACACTTAGAAAAAAAACGGAAAAAAAAAAAAAAAAAAATTGGATTTTTTCTAAGTACAAAATCGAGAGAGGCTAAAAATCACCTCTTTTTCCTTCTCTCGATCAGACACTTAGAAAAAAAACTGAAAAAAAAAAAAAAAAATTTGGATTTTTTCTAAGTACAAAATCGAGAGGCTAAAAATCACCTCTTTTTCCTTCTCTCGATCAGACACTTAGAAAAAAAACTGAAAAAAAAAAAAAAAAAATTTGGATTTTTTCTAAGTACAAAATCGAGAGAGGCTAAAAATCACCTCTTTTTCCATCTCTCGATCAGACACTTAGAAAAAAAACTGAAAAAAAAAAAAAAACATTTTGGATTTTTTCTAAGTACAAAATCGAGAGAGGCTAAAAATCACCTCTTTTTCCTTCTCTCGATCAGACACTTAGAAAAAAAACGGAAAAAAAAATTAAAAAAATTTGGATTTTTTTTTAGTACAAAATCGAGAGAGGCTAAAAATCACCTCTTTTTCCTTCTCTCGATCAGACACTTAGAAAAAAAACGGAAAAAAAAAAAAAAAAAAATTGGATTTTTTCTAAGTACAAAATCGAGAGTGGCTAAAAATCACCTCTTTTTCCTTCTCTCGATCAGACACTTAGAAAAAAAAATGAAAAAAAAAAAAAAAAAATTGGATTTTTTCTAAGTACAAAATCGAGAGAGGCTAAAAATCACCTCTTTTTCCTTCTCTCGATCAGACACTTAGAAAAAAAACGGAAAAAAAAAAATAAAAAATTTGGATTTTTTCTAAGTACAAAATCGAGAGAGGCTAAAAATCACCTCTTTTTCCTTCTCTCGATCAGACACTTAGAAAAAAAAATGAAAAAAAAAAAAAAAAAATTTGGATTTTTTCTAAGTACAAAATCGAGAGAGGCTAAAAATCACCTCTTTTTCCTTCTCTCGATCAGACACTTAGAAAAAAAAATGAAAAAAAAAAAAAAAAAATTGGATTTTTTCTAAGTACAAAATCGAGAGAGGCTAAAAATCACCTCTTTTTCCTTCTCTCGATCAGACACTTAGAAAAAAAACGGAAAAAAAAAAAAAAAAATTTGGATTTTTTCTAAGTACAAAATCGAGAGTGGCTAAAAATCACCTCTTTTTCCTTCTCTCGATCAGACACTTAGAAAAAAAAATGAAAAAAAAAAAAAAAAAATTGGATTTTTTCTAAGTACAAAATCGAGAGAGGCTAAAAATCACCTCTTTTTCCTTCTCTCGATCAGACACTTAGAAAAAAAACGGAAAAAAAAAAAAAAAAAAATTTGGATTTTTTCTAAGTACAAAATCGAGAGAGGCTAAAAATCACCTCTTTTTCCTTCTCTCGATCAGACACTTAGAAAAAAAACGGAAAAAAAAAAAAAAAAATTGGATTTTTCTAAGTACAAAATCGAGAGTGGCTAAAAATCACCTCTTTTTCCTTCTCTCGATCAGACACTTAGAAAAAAAAAAGAAAAAAAAAAAAAAGAAATGGATTTTTTCTAAGTACAAAATCAAGAGAGGCTAAAAATCACCTCTTTTTCCTTCTCTCGATCAGACACTTAGAAAAAAAACGGAAAAAAAAAAAAAAAAAATTTGGATTTTTTCTAAGTACAAAATCGAGAGGCTAAAAATCACCTCTTTTTCCTTCTCTCGATCAGACACTTAAAAAAAAAACTGAAAAAAAAAAAAAAAATTTTGGATTTTTTCTAAGTACAAAATCGAGAGAGGCTAAAAATCACCTCTTTTTCCTTCTCTCGATCAGACACTTAGAAAAAAAAATGAAAAAAAAAAAAAAAAAATTGGATTTTTTCTAAGTACAAAATCGAGAGAGGCTAAAAATCACCTCTTTTTCCTTCTCTCGATCAGACACTTAGAAAAAAAACGGAAAAAAAAAAATAAAAAATTTGGATTTTTTCTAAGTACAAAATCGAGAGAGGCTAAAAATCACCTCTTTTTCCTTCTCTCGATCAGACACTTAGAAAAAAAACTGAAAAAAAAAAAAAAAAAATTTGGATTTTTTCTAAGTACAAAATCGAGAGAGGCTAAAAATCACCTCTTTTTCCTTCTCTCGATCAGACAATTAGAAAAAAAACTGAAAAAAAAACAAAAACATTTTGGATTTTTTCTAAGTACAAAATCGAGAGAGGCTAAAAATCACCTCTTTTTCCTTCTCTCGATCAGACACTTAGAAAAAAAACGGAAAAAAAAAATAAATAAATTTGGATTTTTTCTAAGTACAAAATCGAGAGAGGCTAAAAATCACCTCTTTTTCCTTCTCTCGATCAGACACTTAGAAAAAAAACTGAAAAAAAAAAAAAAACATTTTGGATTTTTTCTAAGTACAAAATCGAGAGAGGCTAAAAATCACCTCTTTTTCCTTCTCTCGATCAGACACTTAGAAAAAAAACGGAAAAAAAAATTAAAAAAATTTGGATTTTTTTTTAGTACAAAATCGAGAGAGGCTAAAAATCACCTCTTTTTCCTTCTCTCGATCAGACACTTAGAAAAAAAACGGAAAAAAAAAAAAAAAAAAATTGGATTTTTTCTAAGTACAAAATCGAGAGTGGCTAAAAATCACCTCTTTTTCCTTCTCTCGATCAGACACTTAGAAAAAAAAATGAAAAAAAAAAAAAAAAAATTGGATTTTTTCTAAGTACAAAATCGAGAGAGGCTAAAAATCACCTCTTTTTCCTTCTCTCGATCAGACACTTAGAAAAAAAAATGAAAAAAAAAAAATAAAAATTTGGATTTTTTCTAAGTACAAAATCGAGAGAGGCTAAAAATCACCTCTTTTTCCTTCTCTCGATCAGACACTTAGAAAAAAAACGGAAAAAAAAAAAAAAAAAATTTGGATTTTTTCTAAGTACAAAATCGAGAGAGGCTAAAAATCACCTCTTTTTCCTTCTCTCGATCAGAAACTTAGAAAAAAAACGGAAAAAAAAAAAAAAAAAATTGGATTTTTTCTAAGTACAAAATCGAGAGTGGCTAAAAATCACCTCTTTTTCCTTCTCTCGATCAGACACTTAGAAAAAAAACGGAAAAAAAAAAATAATAATTTTGGATTTTTTCTAAGTACAAAATCGAGAGAGGCTAAAAATCACCTCTTTTTCCTTCTCTCGATCAGACACTTAGAAAAAAAACGGAAAAAAAAAAAAAAAAAAATTGGATTTTTTCTAAGTACAAAATCGAGAGTGGCTAAAAATCACCTCTTTTTCCTTCTCTCGATCAGACACTTAGAAAAAAAAATGAAAAAAAAAAATAAAAATTGGATTTTTTCTAAGTACAAAATCGAAAGAGGCTAAAAATCACCTCTTTTTCCTTCTCTCGATCAGACACTTAGAAAAAAAACTGAAAAAAAAAAAAAAAAATTTGGATTTTTTCTAAGTACAAAATCGAGAGTGGCTAAAAATGACCTCTTTTTCCTTCTCTCGATCAGACACTTAGAAAAAAAATGGAAAAAAAAAAAAAAAAAATTGGATTTTTTCTAAGTACAAAATCGAGAGAGGCTAAAAATCACCTCTTTTTCCTTCTCTCGATCAGACACTTAGAAAAAAAACGGAAAAAAAAAAAAATAATTTGGATTTTTTCTAAGTACAAAATCGAGAGAGGCTAAAAATCACCTCTTTTTCCTTCTCTCGATCAGACACTTAGAAAAAAAACGGAAAAAAAAAAAAAAAAAATTTGGATTTTTTCTAAGTACAAAATCGAGAGTGGCTAAAAATCACCTCTTTTTCCTTCTCTCGATCAGACACTTAGAAAAAAAAATGAAAAAAAAAAAAAAAAATTGGATTTTTTCTAAGTACAAAATCAAGAGAGGCTAAAAATCACCTCTTTTTCCTTCTCTCGATCAGACACTTAGAAAAAAAAACGGAAAAAAAAAAAAAAAAAATTTGGATTTTTTCTAAGTACAAAATCGAGAGTGGCTAAAAATCACCTCTTTTTCCTTCTCTCGATCAGACACTTAGAAAAAAAACGGGAAAAAAAAAAAAAAATTTGGATTTTTTCTAAGTACAAAATCGAGAGTGGCTAAAAATCACCTCTTTTTCCTTCTCTCGACCAGACACTTAGAAAAAAAAAAGAAAAAAAAAAAAAAAAAAATTGGATTTTTTCAAAGTACAAAATCAAGAGAGGCTAAAAATCACCTCTTTTTCCTTCTCTCGATCAGACACTTAGAAAAAAAACGGAAAAAAAAAAAAAAAAAATTTGGATTTTTTCTAAGTACAAAATCGAGAGTGGCTAAAAATCACCTCTTTTTCCTTCTCTCGATCAGACACTTAGAAAAAAAACGGGAAAAAAAAAAAAAAATTTGGATTTTTTCTAAGTACAAAATCGAGAGTGGCTAAAAATCACCTCTTTTTCCTTCTCTCGATCAGACACTTAGAAAAAAAAAAGAAAAAAAAAAAAAAAAAAATTGGATTTTTTCAAAGTACAAAATCAAGAGAGGCTAAAAATCACCTCTTTTTCCTTCTCTCGATCAGACACTTAGAAAAAAAACGGAAAAAAAAAAAAAAAAAATTGGATTTTTTCTAAGTACAAAATCGAGAGAGGCTAAAAATCACCTCTTTTTCCTTCTCTCGATCAGACACTTACAAAAAAAACTGAAAAAAAAAAAAAAAAAATTGGATTTTTTCTAAGTACAAAATCGAGAGAGGCTAAAAATCACCTCTTTTTCCTTCTCTCGATCAGACACTTAGAAAAAAAACTGAAAAAAAAAAAAAAAAAATTGGGATTTTTTCTAAGTACAAAATCGAGAGAGGCTAAAAATCACCTCTTTTTCCTTCTCTCGATCAGACACTTAGAAAACTGAAAAAAAAAAAAAAACATTTTGATTTTTTCTAAGTACAAAATCGAGAGAGGCTAAAAATCACCTCTTTTTCCTTCTCTCGATCAGACACTTAGAAAAAAAAATGAAAAAAAAAAAAAAAAAATTGGATTTTTTCTAAGTACAAAATCGAGAGAGGCTAAAAATCACCTCTTTTTCCTTCTCTCGATCAGACACTTAGAAAAAAAACGGAAAAAAAAAAATAAAAAATTTGGATTTTTTCTAAGTACAAAATCGAGAGAGGCTAAAAATCACCTCTTTTTCCTTCTCTCGATCAGACACTTAGAAAAAAAAATGAAAAAAAAAAAAAAAAAAAATTTGGATTTTTTCTAAGTACAAAATCGAGAGAGGCTAAAAATCACCTCTTTTTCCTTCTCTCGATCAGACACTTAGAAAAAAAAATGAAAAAAAAAAAAAAAAAATTGGATTTTTTCTAAGTACAAAATCGAGAGAGGCTAAAAATCACCTCTTTTTCCTTCTCTCGATCAGACACTTAGAAAAAAAACGGAAAAAAAAAAAAAAAAAAATTGGATTTTTTTCTAAGTACAAAATCGAGAGTGGCTAAAAATCACCTCTTTTTCCTTCTCTCGATCAGACACTTAGAAAAAAAAATGAAAAAAAAAAAAAAAAAATTGGATTTTTTCTAAGTACAAAATCGAGAGAGGCTAAAAATCACCTCTTTTTCCTTCTCTCGATCAGACACTTAGAAAAAAAACGGAAAAAAAAAAAAAAAAATTTGGATTTTTTCTAAGTACAAAATCGAGAGAGGCTAAAAATCACCTCTTTTTCCTTCTCTCGATCAGACACTTAGAAAAAAAACTGAAAAAAAAAAAAAAAATTTGGATTTTTTCTAAGTACAAAATCGAGAGTGGCTAAAAATCACCTCTTTTTCCTTCTCTCGATCAGACACTTAGAAAAAAAAATGAAAAAAAAAAAAAAAAAATTTGGATTTTTTCTAAGTACAAAATCGAGAGAGGCTAAAAATCACCTCTTTTTCCTTCTCTCGATCAGACACTTAGAAAAAAAACGGAAAAAAAAAAAAAAAAAATTTGGATTTTTTCTAAGTACAAAATCGAGAGAGGCTAAAAATCACCTCTTTTTCCTTCTCTCGATCAGACACTTAGAAAAAAAACGGAAAAAAAAAAAAAAAATTTGGATTTTTTCTAAGTACAAAATCGAGAGTGGCTAAAAATCACCTCTTTTTCCTTCTCTCGATCAGACACTTAGAAAAAAAACGGAAAAAAAAAAAAAAAATTTTTGGATTTTTTCTAAGTACAAAATCGAGAGAGGCTAAAAATCACCTCTTTTTCCTTCTCTCGATCAGACACTTAGAAAAAAAACGGAAAAAAAAAAAAAAAAAAAATTGGATTTTTTCTAAGTACAAAATCGAGAGTGGCTAAAAATCACCTCTTTTTCCTTCTCTCGATCAGACACTTAGAAAAAAAAATGAAAAAAAAAAATAAAAATTGGATTTTTTCTAAGTACAAAATCGAGAGAGGCTAAAAATCACCTCTTTTTCCTTCTCTCGATCAGACACTTAGAAAAAAAACTGAAAAAAAAAAAAAAAAATTTGGATTTTTTCTAAGTACAAAATCGAGAGTGGCTAAAAATGACCTCTTTTTCCTTCTCTCGATCAGACACTTAGAAAAAAAATGAAAAAAAAAAAAAAAAAATTGGATTTTTTCTAAGTACAAAATCGAGAGAGGCTAAAAATCACCTCTTTTTCCTTCTCTCGATCAGACACTTAGAAAAAAAACGGAAAAAAAAAAAAAATAATTTGGATTTTTTCTAAGTACAAAATCGAGAGAGGCTAAAAATCACCTCTTTTTCCTTCTCTCGATCAGACACTAATAAAAAAAACGGAAAAAAAAAAAAAAAAAATTTGGATTTTTTCTAAGTACAAAATCGAGAGTGGCTAAAAATCACCTCTTTTTCCTTCTCTCGATCAGACACTTAGAAAAAAAAATGAAAAAAAAAAAAAAAAATTGGATTTTTTCTAAGTACAAAATCAAGAGAGGCTAAAAATCACCTCTTTTTCCTTCTCTCGATCAGACACTTAGAAAAAAAACGGAAAAAAAAAAAAAAAAAATTTGGATTTTTTCTAAGTACAAAATCGAGAGTGGCTAAAAATCACCTCTTTTTCCTTCTCTCGATCAGACACTTAGAAAAAAAACGGGAAAAAAAAAAAAAAATTTGGATTTTTTCTAAGTACAAAATCGAGAGTGGCTAAAAATCACCTCTTTTTCCTTCTCTCGATCAGACACTTAGAAAAAAAACTGAAAAAAAAAAAAAAAATTTGGATTTTTTCTAAGTACAAAATCGAGAGTGGCTAAAAATCACCTCTTTTTCCTTCTCTCGATCAGACACTTAGAAAAAAAAATGAAAAAAAAAAAAAAAAAATTTGGATTTTTTCTAAGTACAAAATCGAGAGAGGCTAAAAATCACCTCTTTTTCCTTCTCTCGATCAGACACTTAGAAAAAAAACGGAAAAAAAAAAAAAAAAAATTTGGATTTTTTCTAAGTACAAAATCGAGAGAGGCTAAAAATCACCTCTTTTTCCTTCTCTCGATCAGACACTTAGAAAAAAAACGGAAAAAAAAAAAAAAATTTGGATTTTTTCTAAGTACAAAATCGAGAGTGGCTAAAAATCACCTCTTTTTCCTTCTCTCGATCAGACACTTAGAAAAAAAACGGAAAAAAAAAAAAAAATATTTGGATTTTTTCTAAGTACAAAATCGAGAGAGGCTAAAAATCACCTCTTTTTCCTTCTCTCGATCAGACACTTAGAAAAAAAACGGAAAAAAAAAAAAAAAATTTTGGATTTTTTCTAAGTACAAAATCGAGAGAGGCTAAAAATCACCTCTTTTTCCTTCTCTCGATCAGACACTTAGAAAAAAAACGGAAAAAAAAAAAAAAAAAAAATTGGATTTTTTCTAAGTACAAAATCGAGAGTGGCTAAAAATCACCTCTTTTTCCTTCTCTCGATCAGACACTTAGAAAAAAAAATGAAAAAAAAAAATAAAAATTGGATTTTTTCTAAGTACAAAATCGAGAGAGGCTAAAAATCACCTCTTTTTCCTTCTCTCGATCAGACACTTAGAAAAAAAACTGAAAAAAAAAAAAAAAAATTTGGATTTTTTCTAAGTACAAAATCGAGAGTGGCTAAAAATGACCTCTTTTTCCTTCTCTCGATCAGACACTTAGAAAAAAAAATGAAAAAAAAAAATAAAAATTGGATTTTTTCTAAGTACAAAATCGAGAGAGGCTAAAAATCACCTCTTTTTCCTTCTCTCGATCAGACACTTAGAAAAAAAACGGAAAAAAAAAAAAAAAAAAATTGGATTTTTTCTAAGTACAAAATCGAGAGTGGCTAAAAATCACCTCTTTTTCCTTCTCTCGATCAGACACTTAGAAAAAAAAATGAAAAAAAAAAATAAAAATTGGATTTTTTCTAAGTACAAAATCGAGAGAGGCTAAAAATCACCTCTTTTTCCTTCTCTCGATCAGACACTTAGAAAAAAAACTGAAAAAAAAAAAAAAAAATTTGGATTTTTTCTAAGTACAAAATCGAGAGTGGCTAAAAATCACCTCTTTTTCCTTCTCTCGATCAGACACTTATAAAAAAAAATGAAAAAAAAAAATAAAAATTGGATTTTTTCTAAGTACAAAATCGAGAGAGGCTAAAAATCACCTCTTTTTCCTTCTCTCGATCAGACACTTAGAAAAAAAACAGAAAAAAAAAAAAAAAAATTTGGATTTTTTCTAAGTACAAAATCGAGAGTGGCTAAAAATGACCTCTTTTTCCTTCTCTCGATCAGACACTTAGAAAAAAAATGAAAAAAAAAAAAAAAAAATTGGATTTTTTCTAAGTACAAAATCGAGAGAGGCTAAAAATCACCTCTTTTTCCTTCTCTCGATCAGACACTTAGAAAAAAAACGGAAAAAAAAAAAAAAAAAATTTGGATTTTTTCTAAGTACAAAATCGAGAGTGGCTAAAAATCACCTCTTTTTCCTTCTCTCGATCAGACACTTAGAAAAAAAAATGAAAAAAAAAAAAAAAAATTGGATTTTTTCTAAGTACAAAATCAAGAGAGGCTAAAAATCACCTCTTTTTCCTTCTCTCGATCAGACACTTAGAAAAAAAACGGAAAAAAAAAAAAAAAAAATTTGGATTTTTTCTAAGTACAAAATCGAGAGTGGCTAAAAATCACCTCTTTTTCCTTCTCTCGATCAGACACTTAGAAAAAAAACGGGAAAAAAAAAAAAAATTTGGATTTTTTCTAAGTACAAAATCGAGAGTGGCTAAAAATCACCTCTTTTTCCTTCTCTCGATCAGACACTTAGAAAAAAAACTGAAAAAAAAAAAAAAAATTTGGATTTTTTCTAAGTACAAAATCGAGAGTGGCTAAAAATCACCTCTTTTTCCTTCTCTCGATCAGACACTTAGAAAAAAAAATGAAAAAAAAAAAAAAAAAATTTGGATTTTTTCTAAGTACAAAATCGAGAGAGGCTAAAAATCACCTCTTTTTCCTTCTCTCGATCAGACACTTAGAAAAAAAACGGAAAAAAAAAAAAAAAAAATTTGGATTTTTTCTAAGTACAAAATCGAGAGAGGCTAAAAATCACCTCTTTTTCCTTCTCTCGATCAGACACTTAGAAAAAAAACGGAAAAAAAAAAAAAAATTTGGATTTTTTCTAAGTACAAAATCGAGAGTGGCTAAAAATCACCTCTTTTTCCTTCTCTCGATCAGACACTTAGAAAAAAAACGGAAAAAAAAAAAAAAAAAAAATTGGATTTTTTCTAAGTACAAAATCGAGAGTGGCTAAAAATCACCTCTTTTTCCTTCTCTCGATCAGACACTTAGAAAAAAAAATGAAAAAAAAAAATAAAAATTGGATTTTTTCTAAGTACAAAATCGAGAGAGGCTAAAAATCACCTCTTTTTCCTTCTCTCGATCAGACACTTAGAAAAAAAACTGAAAAAAAAAAAAAAAAATTTGGATTTTTTCTAAGTACAAAATCGAGAGTGGCTAAAAATGACCTCTTTTTCCTTCTCTCGATCAGACACTTAGAAAAAAAATGAAAAAAAAAAAAAAAAAATTGGATTTTTTCTAAGTACAAAATCGAGAGAGGCTAAAAATCACCTCTTTTTCCTTCTCTCGATCAGACACTTAGAAAAAAAACGGAAAAAAAAAAATAATAATTTGGATTTTTTCTAAGTACAAAATCGAGAGAGGCTAAAAATCACCTCTTTTTCCTTCTCTCGATCAGACACTTAGAAAAAAAACGGAAAAAAAAAAAAAAAAAATTTGGATTTTTTCTAAGTACAAAATCGAGAGTGGCTAAAAATCACCTCTTTTTCCTTCTCTCGATCAGACACTTAGAAAAAAAAATGAAAAAAAAAAAAAAAAATTGGATTTTTTCTAAGTACAAAATCAAGAGAGGCTAAAAATCACCTCTTTTTCCTTCTCTCGATCAGACACTTAGAAAAAAAACGGAAAAAAAAAAAAAAAAAATTTGGATTTTTTCTAAGTACAAAATCGAGAGTGGCTAAAAATCACCTCTTTTTCCTTCTCTCGATCAGACACTTAGAAAAAAAACGGGAAAAAAAAAAAAAAATTTGGATTTTTTCTAAGTACAAAATCGAGAGTGGCTAAAAATCACCTCTTTTTCCTTCTCTCGATCAGACACTTAGAAAAAAAAAAGAAAAAAAAAAAAAAAAAATTTGATTTTTTCAAAGTACAAAATCAAGAGAGGCTAAAAATCACCTCTTTTTCCTTCTCTCGATCAGACACTTAGAAAAAAAACGGAAAAAAAAAAAAAAAAAATTGGATTTTTTCTAAGTACAAAATCGAGAGAGGCTAAAAATCACCTCTTTTTCCTTCTCTCGATCAGACACTTAGAAAAAAAACTGAAAAAAAAAAAAAAAAATTTGGATTTTTTCTAAGTACAAAATCGAGAGGGGCTAAAAATCACCTCTTTTTCCTTCTCTCGATCAGACACATAGAAAAAAAACGGAGAAAAAAAAAAAAAAAATTTGGATTTTTTCTAAGTACAAAATCGAGAGTGGCTAAAAATCACCTCTTTTTCCTTCTCTCGATCAGACACTTAGAAAAAAAACGGAAAAAAAAAAAAAAAAAATTTGGATTTTTTCTAAGTACAAAATCGAGAGAGGCTAAAAATCACCTCTTTTTCCTTCTCTCGATCAGACACTTAGAAAAAAAACGGAAAAAAAAAAAAAAAATTTGGATTTTTTCTAAGTACAAAATCGAGAGTGGCTAAAAATCACCTCTTTTTCCTTCTCTCGATCAGACACTTAGAAAAAAAAAAGAAAAAAAAAAAAAAAAAATTGGATTTTTTCTAAGTACAAAATCAAGAGAGGCTAAAAATCACCTCTTTTTCCTTCTCTCGATCAGACACTTAGAAAAAAAACGGAAAAAAAAAATAAAAAATTTGGATTTTTTCTAAGTACAAAATCGAGAGAGGCTAAAAATCACCTCTTTTTCCTTCTCTCGATCAGACACTTAGAAAAAAAACGGAAAAAAAAAAAAAAAAAATTTGGATTTTTTCTAAGTACAAAATCGAGAGAGGCTAAAAATCACCTCTTTTTCCTTCTCTCGATCAGACACTTAGAAAAAAAACGGAAAAAAAAAAAAAAAAAATTGTGATTTTTTCTAAGTACAAAATCGAGAGTGGCTAAAAATCACCTCTTTTTCCTTCTCTCGATCAGACACTTAGAAAAAAAAAATAAAAAAAAAAATAAAAATTGGATTTTTTCTAAGTACAAAATCAAGAGAGGCTAAATCACCTCTTTTTCCTTCTCTCGATCAGACACTTAGAAAAAAAACGGAAAAAAAAAAAAAAAAATTTGGATTTTTTCTAAGTACAAAATCGAGAGTGGCTAAAAATGACCTCTTTTTTCTTCTCTCGATCAGACACTTAGAAAAAAAACGGAAAAAAAATAAAAAAAAATGGATTTTTTCTAAGTACAAAATCGAGAGTGGCTAAAAATCACCTCTTTTTCCTTCTCTCGATCAGACACTTAGAAAAAAAAAAGAAAAAAAAAAAAAAAAAAATGGATTTTTTCTAAGTACAAAATCAAGAGAGGCTAAAAATCACCTCTTTTTCCTTCTCTCGATCAGACACTTAGAAAAAAAACGGAAAAAAAAAAAAAAATTTGGATTTTTTCTAAGTACAAAATCAAGAGAGGCTAAAAATCACCTCTTTTTCCTTCTCTCGATCAGACACTTAGAAAAAAAACGGAAAAAAAAAAAAAAAAAAAATGGATTTTTTCTAAGTACAAAATCGAGAGAGGCTAAAAATCACCTCTTTTTCCTTCTCTCGATCAGACACTTAGAAAAAAAAATGAAAAAAAAAAAAAAAAAAATTGGATTTTTTCTAAGTACAAAATCGAGAGAGGCTAAAAATCACCTCTTTTTCCTTCTCTCGATCAGACACTTAGAAAAAAAACTGAAAAAAAAAAAAAAAAAATTTGGATTTTTTCTAAGTACAAAATCGAGAGAGGCTAAAAATCACCTCTTTTTCCTTCTCTCGATCAGACACTTAGAAAAAAAACTGAAAAAAAAAAAAAAAAATTGGGATTTTTTTCTAAGTACAAAATCGAGAGAGGCTAAAAATCACCTCTTTTTCCTTCTCTCGATCAGACACTTAGAAAAAAAACTGAAAAAAAAACAAAAACATTTTGGATTTTTTCTAAGTACAAAATCGAGAGAGGCTAAAAATCACCTCTTTTTCCTTCTCTCGATCAGACACTTAGAAAAAAAACGGGAAAAAAAAAAAAAAAAATTTGGATTTTTTTTTAGTACAAAATCGAGAGAGGCTAAAAATCACCTCTTTTTCCTTCTCTCGATCAGACACTTAGAAAAAAAACGGAAAAAAAAAAAAAAAAAATTTGGATTTTTTCTAAGTACAAAATCGAGAGTGGCTAAAAATCACCTCTTTTTCCTTCTCTCGATCAGACACTTAGAAAAAAAAATGAAAAAAAAAAAAAAAAAATTGGATTTTTTCAAAGTACAAAATCAAGAGAGGCTAAAAATCACCTCTTTTTCCTTCTCTCGATCAGACACTTAGAAAAAAAACTGAAAAAAAAAAAAAAAACATTTGGATTTTTTCTAAGTACAAAATCGAGAGAGGCTAAAAATCACCTCTTTTTCCTTCTCTCGATCAGACACTTAGAAAAAAACCCGAAAAAAAACAAAAAAAAATTTGGATTTTTTCTAAGTACAAAATCGAGAGAGGCTAAAAATCACCTCTTTTTCCTTCTCTCGATCAGACACTTAGAAAAAAAACGGAAAAAAAAAAAAAAAAAATTGGATTTTTTCTAAGTACAAAATCGAGAGTGGCTAAAAATCACCTCTTTTTCCTTCTCTCGATCAGACACTTAGAAAAAAAAAAGAAAAAAAAAAAAAAAAAAAAGGATTTTTTCTAAGTACAAAATCAAGAGAGGCTAAAAATCACCTCTTTTTCCTTCTCTCGATCAGACACTTAGAAAAAAACGGAAAAAAAAAAAAAAAAAAATTGGATTTTTTCTAAGTACAAAATCGAGAGAGGCTAAAAATCACCTCTTTTTCCTTCTCTCGATCAGACACTTAGAAAAAAAACTGAAAAAAAAAAAAAAAAAATTTGGATTTTTTCTAAGTACAAAATCGAGAGAGGCTAAAAATCACCTCTTTTTCCTTCTCTCGATCAGACACTTAGAAAAAAAACGGAAAAAAAAAAAAAAAAAATTTGGATTTTTTCTAAGTACAAAATCGAGAGTGGCTAAAAATCACCTCTTTTTCCTTCTCTCGATCAGACACTTAGAAAAAAAAAAGAAAAAAAAAAAAAAATTGGATTTTTTCTAAGTACAAAATCAAGAGAGGCTAAAAATCACCTCTTTTTCCTTCTCTCGATCAGACACTTAGAAAAAAAACGGAAAAAAAAAAAAAAAAAAATTGGATTTTTTCTAAGTACAAAATCGAAAGTGGCTAAAAATGACCTCTTTTTCCTTCTCTCGATCAGACACTTAGAAAAAAAACGGAAAAAAAAAAAAAAAATTGGATTTTTTCTAAGTACAAAATCGAGAGTGGCTAAAAATCACCTCTTTTTCCTTCTCTCGATCAGACACTTAGAAAAAAAAAAGAAAAAAAAAAAAAAAAAAAAGGATTTTTTCTAAGTACAAAATCAAGAGAGGCTAAAAATCACCTCTTTTTCCTTCTCTCGATCAGACACTTAGAAAAAAAACGGAAAAAAAAAAAAAAAAAAATTGGATTTTTTCTAAGTACAAAATCGAGAGAGGCTAAAAATCACCTCTTTTTCCTTCTCTCGATCAGACACTTAGAAAAAAAAATGAAAAAAAAAAAAAAAAAAATTGGATTTTTTCTAAGTACAAAATCGAGAGAGGCTAAAAATCACCTCTTTTTCCTTCTCTCGATCAGACACTTAGAAAAAAAACTGAAAAAAAAAAAAAAAAAATTGGGATTTTTTCTAAGTACAAAATCGAGAGAGGCTAAAAATCACCTCTTTTTCCTTCTCTCGATCAGACACTTAGAAAAAAAACGGAAAAAAAAAAAAAAAAATTTGGATTTTTTCTAAGTACAAAATCGAGAGTGGCTAAAAATCACCTCTTTTTCCTTCTCTCGATCAGACACTTAGAAAAAAAACGGAAAAAAAAAAAAAAAAAAATTTGGATTTTTTCTAAGTACAAAATCGAGAGAGGCTAAAAATCACCTCTTTTTCCTTCTCTCGATCAGACACTTAGAAAAAAACGGAAAAAAAAAAAAAAAAATTTGGATTTTTTCTAAGTACAAAATCGAGAGTGGCTAAAAATCACCTCTTTTTCATTCTCTCGATCAGACACTTAGGAAAAAAAAAAAAAAAAATTGGATTTTTTCGAAGTACAAAATCAAGAGAGGCTAAAAATCACCTCTTTTTCCTTCTCTCGATCAGACACTTAGAAAAAAAAAAAAAAAAATTGGATTTTTTCTAAGTACAAAATCGAGAGAGGCTAAAAATCACCTCTTTTTCCTTCTCTCGATCAGACACTTAGAAAAAAAACTGAAAAAAAAAAAAAAAAAATTGGGATTTTTTCTAAGTACAAAATCGAGAGAGGCTAAAAATCACCTCTTTTTCCTTCTCTCGATCAGACACTTAGAAAAAAAACGGAAAAAAAAAAAAAAAAATTTGGATTTTTTCTAAGTACAAAATCGAGAGTGGCTAAAAATCACCTCTTTTTCCTTCTCTCGATCAGACACTTAGAAAAAAAACGGAAAAAAAAAAAAAAAAAATTTGGATTTTTTCTAAGTACAAAATCGAGAGAGGCTAAAAATCACCTCTTTTTCCTTCTCTCGATCAGACACTTAGAAAAAAACGGAAAAAAAAAAAAAAAAATTTGGATTTTTTCTAAGTACAAAATCGAGAGTGGCTAAAAATCACCTCTTTTTCATTCTCTCGATCAGACACTTAGGAAAAAAAAAAAAAAAAATTGGATTTTTTCGAAGTACAAAATCAAGAGAGGCTAAAAATCACCTCTTTTTCCTTCTCTCGATCAGACACTTAGAAAAAAAACGGAAAAAAAAAAAAAAAAAATTTGGATTTTTTCTAAGTACAAAATCGAGAGTGGCTAAAAATGACCTCTTTTTCCTTCTCTCGATCAGACACTTAGAAAAAAAACGGAAAAAAAAAAAAAAAATTGGATTTTTTCTAAGTACAAAATCGAGAGTGGCTAAAAATCACCTCTTTTTCCTTCTCTCGATCAGACACTTAGAAAAAAAAAAGAAAAAAAAAAAAAAAAAAATGGATTTTTTCTAAGTACAAAATCAAGAGAGGCTAAAAATCACCTCTTTTTCCTTCTCTCGATCAGACACTTAGAAAAAAAACGGAAAAAAAAAAAAAAACAAATTGGATTTTTTCTAAGTACAAAATCAAGAGAGGCTAAAAATCACCTCTTTTTCCTTCTCTCGATCAGACACTTAGAAAAAAAACGGAAAAAAAAAAAAAAAAAAATTGGATTTTTTCTAAGTACAAAATCGAGAGAGGCTAAAAATCACCTCTTTTTCCTTCTCTCGATCAGACACTTAGAAAAAAAACTGAAAAAAAAAAAAAAAAATTTGGATTTTTTCTAAGTACAAAATCGAGAGAGGCTAAAAATCACCTCTTTTTCCTTCTCTCGATCAGACACTTAGAAAAAAAACTGAAAAAAAAAAAAAAAAAATTTGGATTTTTTCTAAGTACAAAATCGAGAGAGGCTAAAAATCACCTCTTTTTCCATCTCTCGATCAGACACTTAGAAAAAAAACTGAAAAAAAAAAAAAAACATTTTGGATTTTTTCTAAGTACAAAATCGAGAGAGGCTAAAAATCACCTCTTTTTCCTTCTCTCGATCAGACACTTAGAAAAAAAACGGAAAAAAAAAAAAAAAAAAATTGGATTTTTTCTAAGTACAAAATCGAGAGTGGCTAAAAATCACCTCTTTTTCCTTCTCTCGATCAGACACTTAGAAAAAAAAATGAAAAAAAAAAAAAAAAAATTGGATTTTTTCTAAGTACAAAATCGAGAGAGGCTAAAAATCACCTCTTTTTCCTTCTCTCGATCAGACACTTAGAAAAAAAACGGAAAAAAAAAAATAAAAAATTTGGATTTTTTCTAAGTACAAAATCGAGAGAGGCTAAAAATCACCTCTTTTTCCTTCTCTCGATCAGACACTTAGAAAAAAAAATGAAAAAAAAAAAAAAAAAATTTGGATTTTTTCTAAGTACAAAATCGAGAGAGGCTAAAAATCACCTCTTTTTCCTTCTCTCGATCAGACACTTAGAAAAAAAAATGAAAAAAAAAAAAAACAATTGGATTTTTTCTAAGTACAAAATCGAGAGAGGCTAAAAATCACCTCTTTTTCCTTCTCTCGATCAGACACTTAGAAAAAAAACGGAAAAAAAAAAAAAAAAATTTGGATTTTTTCTAAGTACAAAATCGAGAGTGGCTAAAAATCACCTCTTTTTCCTTCTCTCGATCAGACACTTAGAAAAAAAAATGAAAAAAAAAAAAAATTGGATTTTTTCTAAGTACAAAATCGAGAGAGGCTAAAAATCACCTCTTTTTCCTTCTCTCGATCAGACACTTAGAAAAAAAACGGAAAAAAAAAAAAAAAAATTTGGATTTTTTCTAAGTACAAAATCGAGAGAGGCTAAAAATCACCTCTTTTTCCTTCTCTCGATCAGACACTTAGAAAAAAAACGGAAAAAAAAAAAAAAAAATTTGGATTTTTTCTAAGTACAAAATCGAGAGTGGCTAAAAATCACCTCTTTTTCCTTCTCTCGATCAGACACTTAGAAAAAAAAAAGAAAAAAAAAAAAAAGAAATGGATTTTTTCTAAGTACAAAATCAAGAGAGGCTAAAAATCACCTCTTTTTCCTTCTCTCGATCAGACACTTAGAAAAAAAACGGAAAAAAAAAAAAAAAAAATTTGGATTTTTTCTAAGTACAAAATCGAGAGGCTAAAAATCACCTCTTTTTCCTTCTCTCGATCAGACACTTAGAAAAAAAACGGAAAAAAAAAAAAAAAAATTTGGATTTTTTCTAAGTACAAAATCGAGAGAGGCTAAAAATCACCTCTTTTTCCTTCTCTCGATCAGACACTTAGAAAAAAAACGGAAAAAAAAAAATAAAAAATTTGGATTTTTTCTAAGTACAAAATCGAGAGAGGCTAAAAATCACCTCTTTTTCCTTCTCTCGATCAGACACTTAGAAAAAAAACTGAAAAAAAAAAAAAAAAAATTTGGATTTTTTCTAAGTACAAAATCGAGAGAGGCTAAAAATCACCTCTTTTTCCTTCTCTCGATCAGACAATTAGAAAAAAAACTGAAAAAAAAAAAAAAACATTTGGATTTTTTCTAAGTACAAAATCGAGAGAGGCTAAAAATCACCTCTTTTTCCTTCTCTCGATCAGACACTTAGAAAAAAAACCGAAAAAAAAAAAAAAAAAATTTGGATTTTTTCTAAGTACAAAATCGAGAGAGGCTAAAAATCACCTCTTTTTCCTTCTCTCGATCAGACACTTAGAAAAAAAACGGAAAAAAAAAAAAAAAATTGGATTTTTTCTAAGTACAAAATCGAGAGTGGCTAAAAATCACCTCTTTTTCCTTCTCTCGATCAGACACTTAGAAAAAAAAAAGAAAAAAAAAAAAAAAAAAAAGGATTTTTTCTAAGTACAAAATCAAGAGAGGCTAAAAATCACCTCTTTTTCCTTCTCTCGATCAGACACTTAGAAAAAAACGGAAAAAAAAAAAAAAAAAATTGGATTTTTTCTAAGTACAAAATCGAGAGAGGCTAAAAATCACCTCTTTTTCCTTCTCTCGATCAGACACTTAGAAAAAAAACTGAAAAAAAAAAAAAAAAAATTTGGATTTTTTCTAAGTACAAAATCAAGAGAGGCTAAAAATCACCTCTTTTTCCTTTTCTCGATCAGACACTTAGAAAAAAAACGGAAAAAAAAAAAAAAAAAAATTGGATTTTTTCTAAGTACAAAATCGAGAGTGGCTAAAAATCACCTCTTTTTCCTTCTCTCGATCAGACACTTAGAAAAAAAAAAGAAAAAAAAAAAAAAAAAAAAGGATTTTTTCTAAGTACAAAATCAAGAGAGGCTAAAAATCACCTCTTTTTCCTTCTCTCGATCAGACACTTAGAAAAAAAACGGAAAAAAAAAAAAAAAAAAATTGGATTTTTTCTAAGTACAAAATCGAGAGAGGCTAAAAATCACCTCTTTTTCCTTCTCTCGATCAGACACTTAGAAAAAAAAATGAAAAAAAAAAAAAAAAAAATTGGATTTTTTCTAAGTACAAAATCGAGAGAGGCTAAAAATCACCTCTTTTTCCTTCTCTCGATCAGACACTTAGAAAAAAAACTGAAAAAAAAAAAAAAAAAATTTGGATTTTTTCTAAGTACAAAATCGAGAGAGGCTAAAAATCACCTCTTTTTCCTTCTCTCGATCAGACACTTAGAAAAAAAACTGAAAAAAAAAAAAAAAAATTGGGATTTTTTCTAAGTACAAAATCGAGAGAGGCTAAAAATCACCTCTTTTTCCTTCTCTCGATCAGACACTTAGAAAAAAAACAGAAAAAAAAAAAAAAACATTTTGGATTTTTTCTAAGTACAAAATCGAGAGAGGCTAAAAATCACCTCTTTTTCCTTCTCTCGATCAGACACTTAGAAAAAAAACGGAAAAAAAAAAAAAAAAAATTTGGATTTTTTTTTAGTACAAAATCGAGAGAGGCTAAAAATCACCTCTTTTTCCTTCTCTCGATCAGACACTTAGAAAAAAAACGGAAAAAAAAAAAAAAAAAATTTGGATTTTTTCTAAGTACAAAATCGAGAGTGGCTAAAAATCACCTCTTTTTCCTTCTCTCGATCAGACACTTAGAAAAAAAAATGAAAAAAAAAAAAAAAAAATTGGATTTTTTCTAAGTACAAAATCGAGAGAGGCTAAAAATCACCTCTTTTTCCTTCTCTCGATCAGACACTTAGAAAAAAAACGGGAAAAAAAAAATAAAAAATTTGGATTTTTTCTAAGTACAAAATCGAGAGAGGCTAAAAATCACCTCTTTTTCCTTCTCTCGATCAGACACTTAGAAAAAAAACTGAAAAAAAAAAAAAAAAAATTTGGATTTTTTCTAAGTACAAAATCGAGAGAGGCTAAAAATCACCTCTTTTTCCTTCTCTCGATCAGACAATTAGAAAAAAAAAAGAAAAAAAAAAAAAAACATTTTGGATTTTTTCTAAGTACAAAATCGAGAGAGGCTAAAAATCACCTCTTTTTCCTTCTCTCGATCAGACACTTAGAAAAAAAACGGAAAAAAAAAAAAAAAAAAATTTGGATTTTTTCTAAGTACAAAATCGAGAGTGGCTAAAAATCACCTCTTTTTCCTTCTCTCGATCAGACACTTAGAAAAAAAAATGAAAAAAAAAAAAAAAAATTGGATTTTTTCTAAGTACAAAATCGAGAGAGGCTAAAAATCACCTCTTTTTCCTTCTCTCGATCAGACACTTAGAAAAAAAACGGAAAAAAAAAATAAAAAAATTTGGATTTTTTCTAAGTACAAAATCGAGAGAGGCTAAAAATCACCTCTTTTTCCTTCTCTCGATCAGACACTTAGAAAAAAAAAAGAAAAAAAAAAAAAAGAAATGGATTTTTTCTAAGTACAAAATCAAGAGAGGCTAAAAATCACCTCTTTTTCCTTCTTTCGATCAGACACTTAGAAAAAAAACGGAAAAAAAAAAAAAAAAATTTGGATTTTTTCTAAGTACAAAATCGAGAGAGGCTAAAAATCACCTCTTTTTCCTTCTCTCGATCAGACACTTAGAAAAAAAACTGAAAAAAAAAAAAAAAAAATTTGGATTTTTTCTAAGTACAAAATCGAGAGAGGCTAAAAATCACCTCTTTTTCCTTCTCTCGATCAGACACTTAGAAAAAAAACTGAAAAAAAAAAAAAAAAAATTTGGATTTTTTCTAAGTACAAAATCGAGAGAGGCTAAAAATCACCTCTTTTTCCTTCTCTCGATCAGACACTTAGAAAAAAAACGGAAAAAAAAAAAAAAAAATTTGGATTTTTTCTAAGTACAAAATCGAGAGTGGCTAAAAATCACCTCTTTTTCCTTCTCTCGATCAGACACTTAGAAAAAAAACGGAAAAAAAAAAAAAAAAAAATTTGGATTTTTTCTAAGTACAAAATCGAGAGAGGCTAAAAATCACCTCTTTTTCCTTCTCTCGATCAGACACTTAGAAAAAAAACGGAAAAAAAAAAAAAAAAAATTTGGATTTTTTCTAAGTACAAAATCGAGAGTGGCTAAAAATCACCTCTTTTTCCTTCTCTCGATCAGACACTTAGGAAAAAAAAAAAAAAAAATTGGATTTTTTCGAAGTACAAAATCAAGAGAGGCTAAAAATCACCTCTTTTTCCTTCTCTCGATCAGACACTTAGACAAAAAACGGAAAAAAAAAAAAAAAAAATTTGGATTTTTTCTAAGTACAAAATCGAGAGTGACTAAAAATGACCTCTTTTTCCTTCTCTCGATCAGACACTTAGAAAAAAAACGGAAAAAAAAAAAAAAAATTGGATTTTTTCTAAGTACAAAATCGAGAGTGGCTAAAAATCACCTCTTTTTCCTTCTCTCGATCAGACACTTAGAAAAAAAAAAGAAAAAAAAAAAAAAAAATGGATTTTTTCTAAGTACAAAATCAAGAGAGGCTAAAAATCACCTCTTTTTCCTTCTCTCGATCAGACACTTAGAAAAAAAACGGAAAAAAAAAAAAAAAAAAATTGGATTTTTTTTAAGTACAAAATCAAGAGAGGCTAAAAATCACCTCTTTTTCCTTCTCTCGATCAGACACTTAGAAAAAAAACGGAAAAAAAAAAAAAAAAAAATTGGATTTTTTCTAAGTACAAAATCGAGAGAGGCTAAAAATCACCTCTTTTTCCTTCTCTCGATCAGACACTTAGAAAAAAAACTGAAAAAAAAAAAATAAAATTTGGATTTTTTCTAAGTACAAAATCGAGAGGCTAAAAATCACCTCTTTTTCCTTCTCTCGATCAGACACTTAGAAAAAAAACTGAAAAAAAAAAAAAAAAATTTGGATTTTTTCTAAGTACAAAATCGAGAGAGGCTAAAAATCACCTCTTTTTCCATCTCTCGATCAGACACTTAGAAAAAAAACTGAAAAAAAAAAAAAAACATTTTGGATTTTTTCTAAGTACAAAATCGAGAGAGGCTAAAAATCACCTCTTTTTCCTTCTCTCGATCAGACACTTAGAAAAAAAACGGAAAAAAAAATTAAAAAAATTTGGATTTTTTTTTAGTACAAAATCGAGAGAGGCTAAAAATCACCTCTTTTTCCTTCTCTCGATCAGACACTTAGAAAAAAAACGGAAAAAAAAAAAAAAAAAAATTGGATTTTTTCTAAGTACAAAATCGAGAGTGGCTAAAAATCACCTCTTTTTCCTTCTCTCGATCAGACACTTAGAAAAAAAAATGAAAAAAAAAAAAAAAAAATTGGATTTTTTCTAAGTACAAAATCGAGAGAGGCTAAAAATCACCTCTTTTTCCTTCTCTCGATCAGACACTTAGAAAAAAAACGGAAAAAAAAAAATAAAAAATTTGGATTTTTTCTAAGTACAAAATCGAGAGAGGCTAAAAATCACCTCTTTTTCCTTCTCTCGATCAGACACTTAGAAAAAAAAATGAAAAAAAAAAAAAAAAATTTGGATTTTTTCTAAGTACAAAATCGAGAGAGGCTAAAAATCACCTCTTTTTCCTTCTCTCGATCAGACACTTAGAAAAAAAAATGAAAAAAAAAAAAAAAAATTGGATTTTTTCTAAGTACAAAATCGAGAGAGGCTAAAAATCACCTCTTTTTCCTTCTCTCGATCAGACACTTAGAAAAAAAACGGAAAAAAAAAAAAAAAAATTTGGATTTTTTCTAAGTACAAAATCGAGAGTGGCTAAAAATCACCTCTTTTTCCTTCTCTCGATCAGACACTTAGAAAAAAAAATGAAAAAAAAAAAAAAAAAATTGGATTTTTTCTAAGTACAAAATCGAGAGAGGCTAAAAATCACCTCTTTTTCCTTCTCTCGATCAGACACTTAGAAAAAAAACGGAAAAAAAAAAAAAAAAAAATTTGGATTTTTTCTAAGTACAAAATCGAGAGAGGCTAAAAATCACCTCTTTTTCCTTCTCTCGATCAGACACTTAGAAAAAAAACGGAAAAAAAAAAAAAAAAATTGGATTTTTCTAAGTACAAAATCGAGAGTGGCTAAAAATCACCTCTTTTTCCTTCTCTCGATCAGACACTTAGAAAAAAAAAAGAAAAAAAAAAAAAAGAAATGGATTTTTTCTAAGTACAAAATCAAGAGAGGCTAAAAATCACCTCTTTTTCCTTCTCTCGATCAGACACTTAGAAAAAAAACGGAAAAAAAAAAAAAAAAAATTTGGATTTTTTCTAAGTACAAAATCGAGAGGCTAAAAATCACCTCTTTTTCCTTCTCTCGATCAGACACTTAAAAAAAAAACTGAAAAAAAAAAAAAAAATTTTGGATTTTTTCTAAGTACAAAATCGAGAGAGGCTAAAAATCACCTCTTTTTCCTTCTCTCGATCAGACACTTAGAAAAAAAAATGAAAAAAAAAAAAAAAAAATTGGATTTTTTCTAAGTACAAAATCGAGAGAGGCTAAAAATCACCTCTTTTTCCTTCTCTCGATCAGACACTTAGAAAAAAAACGGAAAAAAAAAAATAAAAAATTTGGATTTTTTCTAAGTACAAAATCGAGAGAGGCTAAAAATCACCTCTTTTTCCTTCTCTCGATCAGACACTTAGAAAAAAAACTGAAAAAAAAAAAAAAAAATTTGGATTTTTTCTAAGTACAAAATCGAGAGAGGCTAAAAATCACCTCTTTTTCCTTCTCTCGATCAGACAATTAGAAAAAAAACTGAAAAAAAAACAAAAACATTTTGGATTTTTTCTAAGTACAAAATCGAGAGAGGCTAAAAATCACCTCTTTTTCCTTCTCTCGATCAGACACTTAGAAAAAAAACGGAAAAAAAAAATAAATAAATTTGGATTTTTTCTAAGTACAAAATCGAGAGAGGCTAAAAATCACCTCTTTTTCCTTCTCTCGATCAGACACTTAGAAAAAAAACGGAAAAAAAAAAAAAAAAATTTGGATTTTTTCTAAGTACAAAATCGAGAGTGGCTAAAAATCACCTCTTTTTCCTTCTCTCGATCAGACACTTAGAAAAAAAAATGAAAAAAAAAAAAAAGAAATGGATTTTTTCTAAGTACAAAATCAAGAGAGGCTAAAAATCACCTCTTTTTCCTTCTCTCGATCAGACACTTAGAAAAAAAACGGAAAAAAAAAAAAAAAAAATTTGGATTTTTTCTAAGTACAAAATCGAGAGAGGCTAAAAATCACCTCTTTTTCCTTCTCTCGATCAGACACTTAGAAAAAAAACTGAAAAAAAAAAAACAATTTTGGATTTTTTCTAAGTACAAAATCGAGAGAGGCTAAAAATCACCTCTTTTTCCTTCTCTCGATCAGACACTTAGAAAAAAAACGGAAAAAAAAAAAAAAAAATTTGGATTTTTTCTAAGTACAAAATCGAGAGTGGCTAAAAATCACCTCTTTTTCCTTCTCTCGATCAGACACTTAGAAAAAAAACGGGAAAAAAAAAATAAAAATTTGGATTTTTTCTAAGTACAAAATCGAGAGTGGCTAAAAATCACCTCTTTTTACTTCTCTCGATCAGACACTTAGAAAAAAAAAAGAAAAAAAAAAAAAAAAAAATTGGATTTTTTCTAAGTACAAAATCAAGAGAGGCTAAAAATCACCTCTTTTTCCTTCTCTCGATCAGACACTTAGAAAAAAAACGGAAAAAAAAAAAAAAAAATTTGGATTTTTTCTAAGTACAAAATCGAGAGAGGCTAAAAATCACCTCTTTTTCCTTCTCTCGATCAGACACTTAGAAAAAAAACGGAAAAAAAAAAAAAAAAAATTGGATTTTTTCTAAGTACAAAATCGAGAGTGGCTAAAAATCACCTCTTTTTCCTTCTCTCGATCAGACACTTAGAAAAAAAAATGAAAAAAAAAAAAAAAAATTGGATTTTTTCAAAGTACAAAATCAAGAGAGGCTAAAAATCACCTCTTTTTCCTTCTCTCGATCAGACACTTAGAAAAAAAAAAGAAAAAAAAAAAAAAAAAAAAGGATTTTTTCTAAGTACAAAATCAAGAGAGGCTAAAAATCACCTCTTTTTCCTTCTCTCGATCAGACACTTAGAAAAAAACGGAAAAAAAAAAAAAAAAAAATTGGATTTTTTCTAAGTACAAAATCGAGAGAGGCTAAAAATCACCTCTTTTTCCTTCTCTCGATCAGACACTTAGAAAAAAAACGGAAAAAAAAAAAAAAAAATTGGATTTTTTCTAAGTACAAAATCGAGAGTGGCTAAAAATCACCTCTTTTTCCTTCTCTCGATCAGACACTTAGAAAAAAAAAAGAAAAAAAAAAAAAAAAAAAGGATTTTTTCTAAGTACAAAATCAAGAGAGGCTAAAAATCACCTCTTTTTCCTTCTCTCGATCAGACACTTAGAAAAAAACGGAAAAAAAAAAAAAAAACAATTGGATTTTTTCTAAGTACAAAATCGAGAGAGGCTAAAAATCACCTCTTTTTCCTTCTCTCGATCAGACACTTAGAAAAAAAACTGAAAAAAAAAAAAAAAAAATTTGGATTTTTTCTAAGTACAAAATCGAGAGAGGCTAAAAATCACCTCTTTTTCCTTCTCTCGATCAGACACTTAGAAAAAAAACTGAAAAAAAAAAAAAAAAAATTGGGATTTTTTCTAAGTACAAAATCGAGAGAGGCTAAAAATCACCTCTTTTTCCTTCTCTCGATCAGACACTTAGAAAAAAAACTGAAAAAAAAAAAAAAACATTTTGGATTTTTTCTAAGTACAAAATCGAGAGAGGCTAAAAATCACCTCTTTTTCCTTCTCTCGATCAGACACTTAGAAAAAAAACGGAAAAAAAAAAAAAAAAAATTTGGATTTTTTTTTAGTACAAAATCGAGAGAGGCTAAAAATCACCTCTTTTTCCTTCTCTCGATCAGACACTTAGAAAAAAAACGGAAAAAAAAAAAAAAAAAATTTGGATTTTTTCTAAGTACAAAATCGAGAGTGGCTAAAAATCACCTCTTTTTCCTTCTCTCGATCAGACACTTAGAAAAAAAAATGAAAAAAAAAAAAAAAAAATTGGATTTTTTCTAAGTACAAAATCGAGAGAGGCTAAAAATCACCTCTTTTTCCTTCTCTCGATCAGACACTTAGAAAAAAAACGGAAAAAAAAAAATAAAAAATTTGGATTTTTTCTAAGTACAAAATCGAGAGAGGCTAAAAATCACCTCTTTTTCCTTCTCTCGATCAGACACTTAGAAAAAAAACTGAAAAAAAAAAAAAAAAAAATTGGATTTTTTCTAAGTACAAAATCGAGAGAGGCTAAAAATCACCTCTTTTTCCTTCTCTCGATCAGACAATTAGAAAAAAAACAGAAAAAAAAACAAAAACATTTTGGATTTTTTCTAAGTACAAAATCGAGAGAGGCTAAAAATCACCTCTTTTTCCTTCTCTCGATCAGACACTTAGAAAAAAAACGGAAAAAAAAAAAAAAAACATTTGGATTTTTTCTAAGTACAAAATCGAGAGTGGCTAAAAATCACCTCTTTTTCCTTCTCTCGATCAGACACTTAGAAAAAAAAATGAAAAAAAAAAAAAAAAATTGGGATTTTTTCTAAGTACAAAATCGAGAGAGGCTAAAAATCACCTCTTTTTCCTTCTCTCGATCAGACACTTAGAAAAAAAACGGAAAAAAAAAAAAAAAAAATTTGGATTTTTTCTAAGTACAAAATCGAGAGAGGCTAAAAATCACCTCTTTTTCCTTCTCTCGATCAGACACTTAGAAAAAAAACTGAAAAAAAAAAAAAAAAATTTGGATTTTTTCTAAGTACAAAATCGAGAGAGGCTAAAAATCACCTCTTTTTCCTTCTCTCGATCAGACACTTAGAAAAAAAACGGAAAAAAAAAAAAAAAAATTTGGATTTTTTCTAAGTACAAAATCGAGAGTGGCTAAAAATCACCTATTTTTCCTTCTCTCGATCAGACACTTAGAAAAAAAAAAGAAAAAAAAAAAAAAGAAATGGATTTTTTCTAAGTACAAAATCAAGAGAGGCTAAAAATCACCTCTTTTTCCTTCTCTCGATCAGACACTTAGAAAAAAAACCGGAAAAAAAAAAAAAAAAAATTTGGATTTTTTCTAAGTACAAAATCGAGAGGCTAAAAATCACCTCTTTTTCCTTCTCTCGATCAGACACTTAGAAAAAAAACTGAAAAAAAAAAAAAAAATTTTGGATTTTTTCTAAGTACAAAATCGAGAGAGGCTAAAAATCACCTCTTTTTCCTTCTCTCGATCAGACACTTAGAAAAAAAAATGAAAAAAAAAAAAAAAAAATTGGATTTTTTCTAAGTACAAAATCGAGAGAGGCTAAAAATCACCTCTTTTTCCTTCTCTCGATCAGACACTTAGAAAAAAAACGGAAAAAAAAAAATAAAAAATTTGGATTTTTTCTAAGTACAAAATCGAGAGAGGCTAAAAATCACCTCTTTTTCCTTCTCTCGATCAGACACTTAGAAAAAAAACTGAAAAAAAAAAAAAAAAAATTTGGATTTTTTCTAAGTACAAAATCGAGAGAGGCTAAAAATCACCTCTTTTTCCTTCTCTCGATCAGACAATTAGAAAAAAAACTGAAAAAAAAACAAAAACATTTTGGATTTTTTCTAAGTACAAAATCGAGAGAGGCTAAAAATCACCTCTTTTTCCTTCTCTCGGTCAGACACTTAGAAAAA
Source organism: Entelurus aequoreus (assembly GCF_033978785.1). Classification (NCBI taxonomy): domain Eukaryota; kingdom Metazoa; phylum Chordata; class Actinopteri; order Syngnathiformes; family Syngnathidae; genus Entelurus; species Entelurus aequoreus. The sequence continues at coordinate 78,042 of NW_026907995.1, forward strand.
AACCGGAAAAAAAAAAAAAAAAAATTTGGATTTTTTCTAAGTACAAAATCGAGAGTGGCTAAAAATCACCTCTTTTTCCTTCTCTCGATCAGACACTTAGAAAAAAAAATGAAAAAAAAAAAAAAAAAATTGGATTTTTTCTAAGTACAAAATCGAGAGAGGCTAAAAATCACCTCTTTTTCCTTCTCTCGATCAGACACTTAGCAAAAAAACTGAAAAAAAAAAAAAAATTTTGGATTTTTTCTAAGTACAAAATCGAGAGAGGCTAAAAATCACCTCTTTTTCCTTCTCTCGATCAGACACTTAGAAAAAAAACGGAAAAAAAAAAAAAAAAATTTGGATTTTTTCTAAGTACAAAATCGAGAGTGGCTAAAAATCACCTCTTTTTCCTTCTCTCGATCAGACACTTAGAAAAAAAACGGGAAAAAAAAAATAAAAATTTGGATTTTTTCTAAGTACAAAATCGAGAGTGGCTAAAAATCACCTCTTTTTACTTCTCTCGATCAGACACTTAGAAAAAAAAATGAAAAAAAAAAAAAAAAAATTGGATTTTTTCTAAGTACAAAATCAAGAGAGGCTAAAAATCACCTCTTTTTCCTTCTCTCGATCAGACACTTAGAAAAAAAACGGGAAAAAAAAAAAAAAAAAATTGGATTTTTTCTAAGTACAAAATCGAGAGAGGCTAAAAATCACCTCTTTTTCCTTCTCTCGATCAGACACTTAGAAAAAAAACGGAAAAAAAAAAAAAAAAATGTGTATTTTTTCTAAGTACAAAATCGAGAGTGGCTAAAAATCACCTCTTTTTCCTTCTCTCGATCAGACACTTAGAAAAAAAAATGAAAAAAAAAAAAAAAAATTGGATTTTTTCAAAGTACAAAATCAAGAGAGGCTAAAAATCACCTCTTTTTCCTTCTCTCGATCAGACACTTAGAAAAAAAACGGAAAAAAAAAAAAAAAACATTTGGATTTTTTCTAAGTACAAAATCGAGAGAGGCTAAAAATCACCTCTTTTTCCTTCTCTCGATCAGACACTTAGAAAAAAAACCGAAAAAAAAAAAAAAAAAAATTGGATTTTTTCTAAGTACAAAATCGAGAGAGGCTAAAAATCACCTCTTTTTCCTTCTCTCGATCAGACACTTAGAAAAAAAACGGAAAAAAAAAAAAAAAAATTGGATTTTTTCTAAGTACAAAATCGAGAGTGGCTAAAAATCACCTCTTTTTCCTTCTCTCGATCAGACACTTAGAAAAAAAAAAGAAGAAAAAAAAAAAAAAAAAAAGGATTTTTTCTAAGTACAAAATCAAGAGAGGCTAAAAATCACCTCTTTTTCCTTCTCTCGATCAGACACTTAGAAAAAAAACGGAAGAAAAAAAAAAAAAAAATTGGATTTTTTCTAAGTACAAAATCGAGAGAGGCTAAAAATCACCTCTTTTTCCTTCTCTCGATCAGACACTTAGAAAAAAAAATGAAAAAAAAAAAAAAAAAAATTGGATTTTTTCTAAGTACAAAATCGAGAGAGGCTAAAAATCACCTCTTTTTCCTTCTCTCGATCAGACACTTAGAAAAAAAACTGAAAAAAAAAAAAAAAAAATTTGGATTTTTTCTAAGTACAAAATCGAGAGAGGCTAAAAATCACCTCTTTTTCCTTCTCTCGATCAGACACTTAGAAAAAAAACTGAAAAAAAAAAAAAAAAAATTGGGATTTTTTCTAAGTACAAAATCGAGAGAGGCTAAAAATCACCTCTTTTTCCTTCTCTCGATCAGACACTTAGAAAAAAAACTGAAAAAAAAAAAAAAACATTTTGGATTTTTTCTAAGTACAAAATCGAGAGAGGCTAAAAATCACCTCTTTTTCCTTCTCTCGATCAGACACTTAGAAAAAAAACTGAAAAAAAAAAAAAAAAATTTGGATTTTTTCTAAGTACAAAATCGAGAGAGGCTAAAAATCACCTCTTTTTCCTTCTCTCGATCAGACACTTAGAAAAAAAACTGAAAAAAAAAAAAAAAAATTGGGATTTTTTCTAAGTACAAAATCGAGAGAGGCTAAAAATCACCTCTTTTTCCATCTCTCGATCAGACACTTAGAAAAAAAACTGAAAAAAAAAAAAAAAAAAATTGGATTTTTTCTAAGTACAAAATCGAGAGTGGCTAAAAATCACCTCTTTTTCCTTCTCTCGATCAGACACTTAGAAAAAAACGGAAAAAAAAAAAAAAAAAATTTGGATTTTTTTTTAGTACAAAATCGAGAGAGGCTAAAAATCACCTCTTTTTCCTTCTCTCGATCAGACACTTAGAAAAAAAACGGAAAAAAAAAAAAAAAAAATTGGATTTTTTCTAAGTACAAAATCGAGAGTGGCTAAAAATCACCTCTTTTTCCTTCTCTCGATCAGACACTTAGAAAAAAAAATGAAAAAAAAAAAAAAAAAATTGGATTTTTTCTAAGTACAAAATCGAGAGAGGCTAAAAATCACCTCTTTTTCCTTCTCTCGATCAGACACTTAGAAAAAAAACGGAAAAAAAAAAATAAAAAATTTGGATTTTTTCTAAGTACAAAATCGAGAGAGGCTAAAAATCACCTCTTTTTCCTTCTCTCGATCAGACACTTAGAAAAAAAAAAGAAAAAAAAAAAAAAAAAAATTTGGATTTTTTCTAAGTACAAAATCGAGAGAGGCTAAAAATCACCTCTTTTTCCTTCTCTCGATCAGACACTTAGAAAAAAAAATGAAAAAAAAAAAAAAAAAATTGGATTTTTTCTAAGTACAAAATCGAGAGAGGCTAAAAATCACCTCTTTTTCCTTCTCTCGATCAGACACTTAGAAAAAAAACGGAAAAAAAAAAAAAAAAAAATTGGATTTTTTCTAAGTACAAAATCGAGAGTGGCTAAAAATCACCTCTTTTTCCTTCTCTCGATCAGACACTTAGAAAAAAAAATGAAAAAAAAAAAAAAAAAATTGGATTTTTTCTAAGTACAAAATCGAGAGAGGCTAAAAATCACCTCTTTTTCCTTCTCTCGATCAGACACTTAGAAAAAAAACGGAAAAAAAAAAAAAAAAAATTTGGATTTTTTCTAAGTACAAAATCGAGAGAGGCTAAAAATCACCTCTTTTTCCTTCTCTCGATCAGACACTTAGAAAAAAAACGGAAAAAAAAAAAAAAAAATTTGGATTTTTTCTAAGTACAAAATCGAGAGTGGCTAAAAATCACCTCTTTTTCCTTCTCTCGATCAGACACTTAGAAAAAAAAAAGAAAAAAAAAAAAAAGAAATGGATTTTTTCTAAGTACAAAATCAAGAGAGGCTAAAAATCACCTCTTTTTCCTTCTCTCGATCAGACACTTAGAAAAAAAACGGAAAAAAAAAAAAAAAAAATTTGGATTTTTTCTAAGTACAAAATCGAGAGGCTAAAAATCACCTCTTTTTCCTTCTCTCGATCAGACACTTAGAAAAAAAACTGAAAAAAAAAAAAAATTTTGGATTTTTTCTAAGTACAAAATCGAGAGAGGCTAAAAATCACCTCTTTTTCCTTCTCTCGATCAGACACTTAGAAAAAAAAAAGAAAAAAAAAAAAAAAAAATTGGATTTTTTCTAAGTACAAAATCGAGAGAGGCTAAAAATCACCTCTTTTTCCTTCTCTCGGTCAGACACTTAGAAAAAAACCGGAAAAAAAAAAAAAAAAAATTTGGATTTTTTCTAAGTACAAAATCGAGAGTGGCTAAAAATCACCTCTTTTTCCTTCTCTCGATCAGACACTTAGAAAAAAAAATGAAAAAAAAAAAAAAAAAATTGGATTTTTTCTAAGTACAAAATCGAGAGAGGCTAAAAATCACCTCTTTTTCCTTCTCTCGATCAGACACTTAGCAAAAAAACTGAAAAAAAAAAAAAAAATTTTGGATTTTTTCTAAGTACAAAATCGAGAGAGGCTAAAAATCACCTCTTTTTCCTTCTCTCGATCAGACACTTAGAAAAAAAACGGAAAAAAAAAAAAAAAAATTTGGATTTTTTCTAAGTACAAAATCGAGAGTGGCTAAAAATCACCTCTTTTTCCTTCTCTCGATCAGACACTTAGAAAAAAAACGGGAAAAAAAAAATAAAAATTTGGATTTTTTCTAAGTACAAAATCGAGAGTGGCTAAAAATCACCTCTTTTTACTTCTCTCGATCAGACACTTAGAAAAAAAAATGAAAAAAAAAAAAAAAAAATTGGATTTTTTCTAAGTACAAAATCAAGAGAGGCTAAAAATCACCTCTTTTTCCTTCTCTCGATCAGACACTTAGAAAAAAAACGGGAAAAAAAAAAAAAAAAAATTGGATTTTTTCTAAGTACAAAATCGAGAGAGGCTAAAAATCACCTCTTTTTCCTTCTCTCGATCAGACACTTAGAAAAAAAACGGAAAAAAAAAAAAAAAAATGTGTATTTTTTCTAAGTACAAAATCGAGAGTGGCTAAAAATCACCTCTTTTTCCTTCTCTCGATCAGACACTTAGAAAAAAAAATGAAAAAAAAAAAAAAAAATTGGATTTTTTCAAAGTACAAAATCAAGAGAGGCTAAAAATCACCTCTTTTTCCTTCTCTCGATCAGACACTTAGAAAAAAAACGGAAAAAAAAAAAAAAAACATTTGGATTTTTTCTAAGTACAAAATCGAGAGAGGCTAAAAATCACCTCTTTTTCCTTCTCTCGATCAGACACTTAGAAAAAAAACCGAAAAAAAAAAAAAAAAAAATTGGATTTTTTCTAAGTACAAAATCGAGAGAGGCTAAAAATCACCTCTTTTTCCTTCTCTCGATCAGACACTTAGAAAAAAAACGGAAAAAAAAAAAAAAAAATTGGATTTTTTCTAAGTACAAAATCGAGAGTGGCTAAAAATCACCTCTTTTTCCTTCTCTCGATCAGACACTTAGAAAAAAAAAAGAAGAAAAAAAAAAAAAAAAAAAGGATTTTTTCTAAGTACAAAATCAAGAGAGGCTAAAAATCACCTCTTTTTCCTTCTCTCGATCAGACACTTAGAAAAAAAACGGAAGAAAAAAAAAAAAAAAATTGGATTTTTTCTAAGTACAAAATCGAGAGAGGCTAAAAATCACCTCTTTTTCCTTCTCTCGATCAGACACTTAGAAAAAAAAATGAAAAAAAAAAAAAAAAAATTGGATTTTTTCTAAGTACAAAATCGAGAGAGGCTAAAAATCACCTCTTTTTCCTTCTCTCGATCAGACACTTAGAAAAAAAACTGAAAAAAAAAAAAAAAAAATTTGGATTTTTTCTAAGTACAAAATCGAGAGAGGCTAAAAATCACCTCTTTTTCCTTCTCTCGATCAGACACTTAGAAAAAAAACTGAAAAAAAAAAAAAAAAAATTGGGATTTTTTCTAAGTACAAAATCGAGAGAGGCTAAAAATCACCTCTTTTTCCTTCTCTCGATCAGACACTTAGAAAAAAAACTGAAAAAAAAAAAAAAACATTTTGGATTTTTTCTAAGTACAAAATCGAGAGAGGCTAAAAATCACCTCTTTTTCCTTCTCTCGATCAGACACTTAGAAAAAAAACTGAAAAAAAAAAAAAAAAATTTGGATTTTTTCTAAGTACAAAATCGAGAGAGGCTAAAAATCACCTCTTTTTCCTTCTCTCGATCAGACACTTAGAAAAAAAACTGAAAAAAAAAAAAAAAAATTGGGATTTTTTCTAAGTACAAAATCGAGAGAGGCTAAAAATCACCTCTTTTTCCATCTCTCGATCAGACACTTAGAAAAAAAACTGAAAAAAAAATAAAAAAAAATTGGATTTTTTCTAAGTACAAAATCGAGAGTGGCTAAAAATCACCTCTTTTTCCTTCTCTCGATCAGACACTTAGAAAAAAACGGAAAAAAAAAAAAAAAAAATTTGGATTTTTTTTTAGTACAAAATCGAGAGAGGCTAAAAATCACCTCTTTTTCCTTCTCTCGATCAGACACTTAGAAAAAAAACGGAAAAAAAAAAAAAAAAAATTGGATTTTTTCTAAGTACAAAATCGAGAGTGGCTAAAAATCACCTCTTTTTCCTTCTCTCGATCAGACACTTAGAAAAAAAAATGAAAAAAAAAAAAAAAAAATTGGATTTTTTCTAAGTACAAAATCGAGAGAGGCTAAAAATCACCTCTTTTTCCTTCTCTCGATCAGACACTTAGAAAAAAAACGGAAAAAAAAAAATAAAAAATTTGGATTTTTTCTAAGTACAAAATCGAGAGAGGCTAAAAATCACCTCTTTTTCCTTCTCTCGATCAGACACTTAGAAAAAAAAAAGAAAAAAAAAAAAAAAAAATTTGGATTTTTTCTAAGTACAAAATCGAGAGAGGCTAAAAATCACCTCTTTTTCCTTCTCTCGATCAGACACTTAGAAAAAAAAATGAAAAAAAAAAAAAAAAAATTGGATTTTTTCTAAGTACAAAATCGAGAGAGGCTAAAAATCACCTCTTTTTCCTTCTCTCGATCAGACACTTAGAAAAAAAACGGAAAAAAAAAAAAAAAAAAATTGGATTTTTTCTAAGTACAAAATCGAGAGTGGCTAAAAATCACCTCTTTTTCCTTCTCTCGATCAGACACTTAGAAAAAAAAATGAAAAAAAAAAAAAAAAAATTGGATTTTTTCTAAGTACAAAATCGAGAGAGGCTAAAAATCACCTCTTTTTCCTTCTCTCGATCAGACACTTAGAAAAAAAACGGAAAAAAAAAAAAAAAAAATTTGGATTTTTTCTAAGTACAAAATCGAGAGAGGCTAAAAATCACCTCTTTTTCCTTCTCTCGATCAGACACTTAGAAAAAAAACGGAAAAAAAAAAAAAAAAATTTGGATTTTTTCTAAGTACAAAATCGAGAGTGGCTAAAAATCACCTCTTTTTCCTTCTCTCGATCAGACACTTAGAAAAAAAAAAGAAAAAAAAAAAAAAGAAATGGATTTTTTCTAAGTACAAAATCAAGAGAGGCTAAAAATCACCTCTTTTTCCTTCTCTCGATCAGACACTTAGAAAAAAAACGGAAAAAAAAAAAAAAAAAATTTGGATTTTTTCTAAGTACAAAATCGAGAGGCTAAAAATCACCTCTTTTTCCTTCTCTCGATCAGACACTTAGAAAAAAAACTGAAAAAAAAAAAAAAATTTTGGATTTTTTCTAAGTACAAAATCGAGAGAGGCTAAAAATCACCTCTTTTTCCTTCTCTCGATCAGACACTTAGAAAAAAAAAAGAAAAAAAAAAAAAAAAAATTGGATTTTTTCTAAGTACAAAATCGAGAGAGGCTAAAAATCACCTCTTTTTCCTTCTCTCGATCAGACACTTAGAAAAAAAACGGAAAAAAAAATATAAAAAATTTGGATTTTTTCTAAGTACAAAATCGAGAGAGGCTAAAAATCACCTCTTTTTCCTTCTCTCGATCAGACACTTAGAAAAAAAACTGAAAAAAAAAAAAAAAAATTTGGATTTTTTCTAAGTACAAAATCGAGAGAGGCTAAAAATCACCTCTTTTTCCTTCTCTCGATCAGACAATTAGAAAAAAAACTGAAAAAAAAACAAAAACATTTTGGATTTTTTCTAAGTACAAAATCGAGAGAGGCTAAAAATCACCTCTTTTTCCTTCTCTCGATCAGACACTTAGAAAAAAAACGGAAAAAAAAAAAAAAAAATTTGGATTTTTTCTAAGTACAAAATCGAGAGTGGCTAAAAATCACCTCTTTTTCCTTCTCTCGATCAGACACTTAGAAAAAAAAAAGAAAAAAAAAAAAAAGAAATGGATTTTTTCTAAGTACAAAATCAAGAGAGGCTAAAAATCACCTCTTTTTCCTTCTCTCGATCAGACACTTAGAAAAAAAACGGAAAAAAAAAAAAAAAAAATTTGGATTTTTTCTAAGTACAAAATCGAGAGAGGCTAAAAATCACCTCTTTTTCCTTCTCTCGATCAGACACTTAGAAAAAAAACGGAAAAAAAAAAAAAAAATTTTGGATTTTTTCTAAGTACAAAATCGAGAGTGGCTAAAAATCACCTCTTTTTCCTTCTCTCGATCAGACACTTAGAAAAAAAACGGGAAAAAAAAAATAAAAATTTGGATTTTTTCTAAGTACAAAATCGAGAGTGGCTAAAAATCACCTCTTTTTACTTCTCTCGATCAGACACTTAGAAAAAAAACGGAAAAAAAAAAAAAAAAAATTTGGATTTTTTCTAAGTACAAAATCGAGAGAGGCTAAAAATCACCTCTTTTTCCTTCTCTCGATCAGACACTTAGAAAAAAAACGGAAAAAAAAAAAAAATAATTTGGATTTTTTCTAAGTACAAAATCGAGAGTGGCTAAAAATCACCTCTTTTTCCTTCTCTCGATCAGACACTTAGAAAAAAAAATGAAAAAAAAAAAAAAAAAATTGGATTTTTTCAAAGTACAAAATCAAGAGAGGCTAAAAATCACCTCTTTTTCCTTCTCTCGATCAGACACTTAGAAAAAAAACGGAAAAAAAAAAAAAAAACATTTGGATTTTTTCTAAGTACAAAATCGAGAGAGGCTAAAAATCACCTCTTTTTCCTTCTCTCGATCAGACACTTAGAAAAAAAACCGAAAAAAAAAAAAAAAAAATTTGGATTTTTTCTAAGTACAAAATCGAGAGAGGCTAAAAATCACCTCTTTTTCCTTCTCTCGATCAGACACTTAGAAAAAAAACGGAGAAAAAAAAGAAAAAAAGTGGATTTTTTCTAAGTACAAAATCGAGAGTGGCTAAAAATCACCTCTTTTTCCTTCTCTCGATCAGACACTTAGAAAAAAAAAAGAAAAAAAAAAAAAAAAAATTGGATTTTTTCTAAGTACAAAATCAAGAGAGGCTAAAAATCACCTCTTTTTCCTTCTCTCGATCAGACACTTAGAAAAAAAACGGAAAAAAAAAAAAAAAAATTTGGATTTTTTCTAAGTACAAAATCGAGAGAGGCTAAAAATCACCTCTTTTTCCTTCTCTCGATCAGACACTTAGAAAACAAACGGAAAAAAAAAATAAAAAATTTGGATTTTTTCTAAGTACAAAATCGAGAGTGGCTAAAAATCACCTCTTTTTCCTTCTCTCGATCAGACACTTAGAAAAAAAACGGGAAAAAAAAAATAAAAATTTGGATTTTTTCTAAGTACAAAATCGAGAGTGGCTAAAAATCACCTCTTTTTACTTCTCTCGATCAGACACTTAGAAAAAAAACGGAAAAAAAAAAAAAAAAAATTTGGATTTTTTCTAAGTACAAAATCGAGAGAGGCTAAAAATCACCTCTTTTTCCTTCTCTCGATCAGACACTTAGAAAAAAAACGGAAAAAAAAAAAAAAAAATTTGGATTTTTTCTAAGTACAAAATCGAGAGTGGCTAAAAATCACCTCTTTTTCCTTCTCTCGATCAGACACTTAGAAAAAAAAATGAAAAAAAAAAAAAAAAAATTGGATTTTTTCAAAGTACAAAATCAAGAGAGGCTAAAAATCACCTCTTTTTCCTTCTCTCGATCAGACACTTAGAAAAAAAACGGAAAAAAAAAAAAAAAACATTTGGATTTTTTCTAAGTACAAAATCGAGAGAGGCTAAAAATCACCTCTTTTTCCTTCTCTCGATCAGACACTTAGAAAAAAAACCGAAAAAAAAAAAAAAAAAATTTGGATTTTTTCTAAGTACAAAATCGAGAGAGGCTAAAAATCACCTCTTTTTCCTTCTCTCGATCAGACACTTAGAAAAAAAACCGAAAAAAAAAAAAAAAAAATTTGGATTTTTTCTAAGTACAAAATCGAGAGAGGCTAAAAATCACCTCTTTTTCCTTCTCTCGATCAGACACTTAGAAAAAAAACGGAGAAAAAAAAAAAAAAAAATTGGATTTTTTCTAAGTACAAAATCGAGAGAGGCTAAAAATCACCTCTTTTTCCTTCTCTCGATCAGACACTTAGAAAAAAACGGAAAAAAAAAAAAAAAAAATTTGGATTTTTTTTTAGTACAAAATCGAGAGAGGCTAAAAATCACCTCTTTTTCCTTCTCTCGATCAGACACTTAGAAAAAAAACGGAAAAAAAAAAAAAAAAAAATTGGATTTTTTCTAAGTACAAAATCGAGAGTGGCTAAAAATCACCTCTTTTTCCTTCTCTCGATCAGACACTTAGAAAAAAAAATGAAAAAAAAAAAAAAAAAATTGGATTTTTTCTAAGTACAAAATCGAGAGAGGCTAAAAATCACCTCTTTTTCCTTCTCTCGATCAGACACTTAGAAAAAAAACGGAAAAAAAAAAATAAAAAATTTGGATTTTTTCTAAGTACAAAATCGAGAGAGGCTAAAAATCACCTCTTTTTCCTTCTCTCGATCAGACACTTAGAAAAAAAAAAGAAAAAAAAAAAAAAAAAAATTTGGATTTTTTCTAAGTACAAAATCGAGAGAGGCTAAAAATCACCTCTTTTTCCTTCTCTCGATCAGACACTTAGAAAAAAAAATGAAAAAAAAAAAAAAAAAATTGGATTTTTTCTAAGTACAAAATCGAGAGAGGCTAAAAATCACCTCTTTTTCCTTCTCTCGATCAGACACTTAGAAAAAAAACGGAAAAAAAAAAAAAAAAAAATTGGATTTTTTCTAAGTACAAAATCGAGAGTGGCTAAAAATCACCTCTTTTTCCTTCTCTCGATCAGACACTTAGAAAAAAAAATGAAAAAAAAAAAAAAAAAATTGGATTTTTTCTAAGTACAAAATCGAGAGAGGCTAAAAATCACCTCTTTTTCCTTCTCTCGATCAGACACTTAGAAAAAAAACGGAAAAAAAAAAAAAAAAAATTTGGATTTTTTCTAAGTACAAAATCGAGAGAGGCTAAAAATCACCTCTTTTTCCTTCTCTCGATCAGACACTTAGAAAAAAAACGGAAAAAAAAAAAAAAAAATTTGGATTTTTTCTAAGTACAAAATCGAGAGTGGCTAAAAATCACCTCTTTTTCCTTCTCTCGATCAGACACTTAGAAAAAAAAAAGAAAAAAAAAAAAAAGAAATGGATTTTTTCTAAGTACAAAATCAAGAGAGGCTAAAAATCACCTCTTTTTCCTTCTCTCGATCAGACACTTAGAAAAAAAACGGAAAAAAAAAAAAAAAAAATTTGGATTTTTTCTAAGTACAAAATCGAGAGGCTAAAAATCACCTCTTTTTCCTTCTCTCGATCAGACACTTAGAAAAAAAACTGAAAAAAAAAAAAAAATTTTGGATTTTTTCTAAGTACAAAATCGAGAGAGGCTAAAAATCACCTCTTTTTCCTTCTCTCGATCAGACACTTAGAAAAAAAAAAGAAAAAAAAAAAAAAAAAATTGGATTTTTTCTAAGTACAAAATCGAGAGAGGCTAAAAATCACCTCTTTTTCCTTCTCTCGATCAGACACTTAGAAAAAAAACGGAAAAAAAAATATAAAAAATTTGGATTTTTTCTAAGTACAAAATCGAGAGAGGCTAAAAATCACCTCTTTTTCCTTCTCTCGATCAGACACTTAGAAAAAAAACTGAAAAAAAAAAAAAAAAAATTTGGATTTTTTCTAAGTACAAAATCGAGAGAGGCTAAAAATCACCTCTTTTTCCTTCTCTCGATCAGACAATTAGAAAAAAAACTGAAAAAAAAACAAAAACATTTTGGATTTTTTCTAAGTACAAAATCGAGAGAGGCTAAAAATCACCTCTTTTTCCTTCTCTCGATCAGACACTTAGAAAAAAAACGGAAAAAAAAAAAAAAAAATTTGGATTTTTTCTAAGTACAAAATCGAGAGTGGCTAAAAATCACCTCTTTTTCCTTCTCTCGATCAGACACTTAGAAAAAAAAAAGAAAAAAAAAAAAAAGAAATGGATTTTTTCTAAGTACAAAATCAAGAGAGGCTAAAAATCACCTCTTTTTCCTTCTCTCGATCAGACACTTAGAAAAAAAACGGAAAAAAAAAAAAAAAAAATTTGGATTTTTTCTAAGTACAAAATCGAGAGAGGCTAAAAATCACCTCTTTTTCCTTCTCTCGATCAGACACTTAGAAAAAAAACGGAAAAAAAAAAAAAAAAATTTGGATTTTTTCTAAGTACAAAATCGAGAGTGGCTAAAAATCACCTCTTTTTCCTTCTCTCGATCAGACACTTAGAAAAAAAACGGGAAAAAAAAAATAAAAATTTGGATTTTTTCTAAGTACAAAATCGAGAGTGGCTAAAAATCACCTCTTTTTACTTCTCTCGATCAGACACTTAGAAAAAAAACGGAAAAAAAAAAAAAAAAAAATTTGGATTTTTTCTAAGTACAAAATCGAGAGAGGCTAAAAATCACCTCTTTTTCCTTCTCTCGATCAGACACTTAGAAAAAAAACGGAAAAAAAAAAAAAATAATTTGGATTTTTTCTAAGTACAAAATCGAGAGTGGCTAAAAATCACCTCTTTTTCCTTCTCTCGATCAGACACTTAGAAAAAAAAATGAAAAAAAAAAAAAAAAAATTGGATTTTTTCAAAGTACAAAATCAAGAGAGGCTAAAAATCACCTCTTTTTCCTTCTCTCGATCAGACACTTAGAAAAAAAACGGAAAAAAAAAAAAAAAACATTTGGATTTTTTCTAAGTACAAAATCGAGAGAGGCTAAAAATCACCTCTTTTTCCTTCTCTCGATCAGACACTTAGAAAAAAAACCGAAAAAAAAAAAAAAAAAATTTGGATTTTTTCTAAGTACAAAATCGAGAGAGGCTAAAAATCACCTCTTTTTCCTTCTCTCGATCAGACACTTAGAAAAAAAACGGAGAAAAAAAAGAAAAAAAGTGGATTTTTTCTAAGTACAAAATCGAGAGTGGCTAAAAATCACCTCTTTTTCCTTCTCTCGATCAGACACTTAGAAAAAAAAAAGAAAAAAAAAAAAAAAAAATTGGATTTTTTCTAAGTACAAAATCAAGAGAGGCTAAAAATCACCTCTTTTTCCTTCTCTCGATCAGACACTTAGAAAAAAAACGGAAAAAAAAAAAAAAAAATTTGGATTTTTTCTAAGTACAAAATCGAGAGAGGCTAAAAATCACCTCTTTTTCCTTCTCTCGATCAGACACTTAGAAAACAAACGGAAAAAAAAAATAAAAAATTTGGATTTTTTCTAAGTACAAAATCGAGAGTGGCTAAAAATCACCTCTTTTTCCTTCTCTCGATCAGACACTTAGAAAAAAAACGGGAAAAAAAAAATAAAAATTTGGATTTTTTCTAAGTACAAAATCGAGAGTGGCTAAAAATCACCTCTTTTTACTTCTCTCGATCAGACACTTAGAAAAAAAACGGAAAAAAAAAAAAAAAAAATTTGGATTTTTTCTAAGTACAAAATCGAGAGAGGCTAAAAATCACCTCTTTTTCCTTCTCTCGATCAGACACTTAGAAAAAAAACGGAAAAAAAAAAAAAAAAATTTGGATTTTTTCTAAGTACAAAATCGAGAGTGGCTAAAAATCACCTCTTTTTCCTTCTCTCGATCAGACACTTAGAAAAAAAAATGAAAAAAAAAAAAAAAAAATTGGATTTTTTCAAAGTACAAAATCAAGAGAGGCTAAAAATCACCTCTTTTTCCTTCTCTCGATCAGACACTTAGAAAAAAAACGGAAAAAAAAAAAAAAAACATTTGGATTTTTTCTAAGTACAAAATCGAGAGAGGCTAAAAATCACCTCTTTTTCCTTCTCTCGATCAGACACTTAGAAAAAAAACCGAAAAAAAAAAAAAAAAATTTGGATTTTTTCTAAGTACAAAATCGAGAGAGGCTAAAAATCACCTCTTTTTCCTTCTCTCGATCAGACACTTAGAAAAAAAACGGAGAAAAAAAAAAAAAAAAATTGGATTTTTTCTAAGTACAAAATCGAGAGAGGCTAAAAATCACCTCTTTTTCCTTCTCTCGATCAGACACTTAGAAAAAAAACGGAAAAAAAAAAAAAAAAATTGGATTTTTTCTAAGTACAAAATCGAGAGTGGCTAAAAATCACCTCTTTTTCCTTCTCTCGATCAGACACTTAGAAAAAAAAAAGAAAAAAAAAAAAAAAAAAAAGGATTTTTTCTAAGTACAAAATCAAGAGAGGCTAAAAATCACCTCTTTTTCCTTCTCTCGATCAGACACTTAGAAAAAAACGGAAAAAAAAACAAAAAACAATTGGATTTTTTCTAAGTACAAAATCGAGAGAGGCTAAAAATCACCTCTTTTTCCTTCTCTCGATCAGACACTTAGAAAAAAAACTGAAAAAAAAAAAAAAAAAATTTGGATTTTTTCTAAGTACAAAATCGAGAGAGGCTAAAAATCACCTCTTTTTCCTTCTCTCGATCAGACACTTAGAAAAAAAACTGAAAAAAAAAAAAAAAAAATTGGGATTTTTTCTAAGTACAAAATCGAGAGAGGCTAAAAATCACCTCTTTTTCCTTCTCTCGATCAGACACTTAGAAAAAAAACTGAAAAAAAAAAAAAAACATTTTGGATTTTTTCTAAGTACAAAATCGAGAGAGGCTAAAAATCACCTCTTTTTCCTTCTCTCGATCAGACACTTAGAAAAAAAACGGAAAAAAAAAAAAAAAAAATTTGGATTTTTTTTTAGTACAAAATCGAGAGAGGCTAAAAATCACCTCTTTTTCCTTCTCTCGATCAGACACTTAGAAAAAAAACGGAAAAAAAAAAAAAAAAAATTTGGATTTTTTCTAAGTACAAAATCGAGAGTGGCTAAAAATCACCTCTTTTTCCTTCTCTCGATCAGACACTTAGAAAAAAAAATGAAAAAAAAAAAAAAAAAATTGGATTTTTTCTAAGTACAAAATCGAGAGAGGCTAAAAATCACCTCTTTTTCCTTCTCTCGATCAGACACTTAGAAAAAAAACGGAAAAAAAAAAATAAAAAATTTGGATTTTTTCTAAGTACAAAATCGAGAGAGGCTAAAAATCACCTCTTTTTCCTTCTCTCGATCAGACACTTAGAAAAAAAACTGAAAAAAAAAAAAAAAAAATTGGATTTTTTCTAAGTACAAAATCGAGAGAGGCTAAAAATCACCTCTTTTTCCTTCTCTCGATCAGACAATTAGAAAAAAAACAGAAAAAAAAACAAAAACATTTTGGATTTTTTCTAAGTACAAAATCGAGAGAGGCTAAAAATCACCTCTTTTTCCTTCTCTCGATCAGACACTTAGAAAAAAAACGGAAAAAAAAAAAAAAAACATTTGGATTTTTTCTAAGTACAAAATCGAGAGTGGCTAAAAATCACCTCTTTTTCCTTCTCTCGATCAGACACTTAGAAAAAAAAATGAAAAAAAAAAAAAAAAAATTGGGATTTTTTCTAAGTACAAAATCGAGAGAGGCTAAAAATCACCTCTTTTTCCTTCTCTCGATCAGACACTTAGAAAAAAAACGGAAAAAAAAAAAAAAAAAATTTGGATTTTTTCTAAGTACAAAATCGAGAGAGGCTAAAAATCACCTCTTTTTCCTTCTCTCGATCAGACACTTAGAAAAAAAACTGAAAAAAAAAAAAAAAAATTTGGATTTTTTCTAAGTACAAAATCGAGAGAGGCTAAAAATCACCTCTTTTTCCTTCTCTCGATCAGACACTTAGAAAAAAAACGGAAAAAAAAAAAAAAAAATTTGGATTTTTTCTAAGTACAAAATCGAGAGTGGCTAAAAATCACCTATTTTTCCTTCTCTCGATCAGACACTTAGAAAAAAAAAAGAAAAAAAAAAAAAAGAAATGGATTTTTTCTAAGTACAAAATCAAGAGAGGCTAAAAATCACCTCTTTTTCCTTCTCTCGATCAGACACTTAGAAAAAAAACCGGAAAAAAAAAAAAAAAAAATTTGGATTTTTTCTAAGTACAAAATCGAGAGGCTAAAAATCACCTCTTTTTCCTTCTCTCGATCAGACACTTAGAAAAAAAACTGAAAAAAAAAAAAAAAATTTTGGATTTTTTCTAAGTACAAAATCGAGAGAGGCTAAAAATCACCTCTTTTTCCTTCTCTCGATCAGACACTTAGAAAAAAAAATGAAAAAAAAAAAAAAAAAATTGGATTTTTTCTAAGTACAAAATCGAGAGAGGCTAAAAATCACCTCTTTTTCCTTCTCTCGATCAGACACTTAGAAAAAAAACGGAAAAAAAAAAATAAAAAATTTGGATTTTTTCTAAGTACAAAATCGAGAGAGGCTAAAAATCACCTCTTTTTCCTTCTCTCGATCAGACACTTAGAAAAAAAACTGAAAAAAAAAAAAAAAAAATTTGGATTTTTTCTAAGTACAAAATCGAGAGAGGCTAAAAATCACCTCTTTTTCCTTCTCTCGATCAGACAATTAGAAAAAAAACTGAAAAAAAAACAAAAACATTTTGGATTTTTTCTAAGTACAAAATCGAGAGAGGCTAAAAATCACCTCTTTTTCCTTCTCTCGGTCAGACACTTAGAAAAAAACCGGAAAAAAAAAAAAAAAAATTTGGATTTTTTCTAAGTACAAAATCGAGAGTGGCTAAAAATCACCTCTTTTTCCTTCTCTCGATCAGACACTTAGAAAAAAAAATGAAAAAAAAAAAAAAAAAATTGGATTTTTTCTAAGTACAAAATCGAGAGAGGCTAAAAATCACCTCTTTTTCCTTCTCTCGATCAGACACTTAGAAAAAAAACTGAAAAAAAAAAAAAAAATTTTGGATTTTTTCTAAGTACAAAATCGAGAGAGGCTAAAAATCACCTCTTTTTCCTTCTCTCGATCAGACACTTAGAAAAAAAACGGAAAAAAAAAAAAAAAAATTTGGATTTTTTTCTAAGTACAAAATCGAGAGTGGCTAAAAATCACCTCTTTTTCCTTCTCTCGATCAGACACTTAGAAAAAAAACGGGAAAAAAAAAATAAAAATTTGGATTTTTTCTAAGTACAAAATCGAGAGTGGCTAAAAATCACCTCTTTTTACTTCTCTCGATCAGACACTTAGAAAAAAAAATGAAAAAAAAAAAAAAAAAATTGGATTTTTTCTAAGTACAAAATCAAGAGAGGCTAAAAATCACCTCTTTTTCCTTCTCTCGATCAGACACTTAGAAAAAAAACGGGAAAAAAAAAAAAAAAAAATTGGATTTTTTCTAAGTACAAAATCGAGAGAGGCTAAAAATCACCTCTTTTTCCTTCTCTCGATCAGACACTTAGAAAAAAAACGGAAAAAAAAAAAAAAAAATGTGTATTTTTTCTAAGTACAAAATCGAGAGTGGCTAAAAATCACCTCTTTTTCCTTCTCTCGATCAGACACTTAGAAAAAAAAATGAAAAAAAAAAAAAAAAATTGGATTTTTTCAAAGTACAAAATCAAGAGAGGCTAAAAATCACCTCTTTTTCCTTCTCTCGATCAGACACTTAGAAAAAAAACGGAAAAAAAAAAAAAAAACATTTGGATTTTTTCTAAGTACAAAATCGAGAGAGGCTAAAAATCACCTCTTTTTCCTTCTCTCGATCAGACACTTAGAAAAAAAACCGAAAAAAAAAAAAAAAAAAATTGGATTTTTTCTAAGTACAAAATCGAGAGAGGCTAAAAATCACCTCTTTTTCCTTCTCTCGATCAGACACTTAGAAAAAAAACTGAAAAAAAAAAAAAAAAAATTTGGATTTTTTCTAAGTACAAAATCGAGAGAGGCTAAAAATCACCTCTTTTTCCTTCTCTCGATCAGACACTTAGAAAAAAAACTGAAAAAAAAAAAAAAAAAATTGGGATTTTTTCTAAGTACAAAATCGAGAGAGGCTAAAAATCACCTCTTTTTCCTTCTCTCGATCAGACACTTAGAAAAAAAACTGAAAAAAAAAAAAAAACATTTTGGATTTTTTCTAAGTACAAAATCGAGAGAGGCTAAAAATCACCTCTTTTTCCTTCTCTCGATCAGACACTTAGAAAAAAAACTGAAAAAAAAAAAAAAAAATTTGGATTTTTTCTAAGTACAAAATCGAGAGAGGCTAAAAATCACCTCTTTTTCCTTCTCTCGATCAGACACTTAGAAAAAAAACTGAAAAAAAAAAAAAAAAAATTGGGATTTTTTCTAAGTACAAAATCGAGAGAGGCTAAAAATCACCTCTTTTTCCATCTCTCGATCAGACACTTAGAAAAAAAACTGAAAAAAAAAAAAAAAAAAATTGGATTTTTTCTAAGTACAAAATCGAGAGTGGCTAAAAATCACCTCTTTTTCCTTCTCTCGATCAGACACTTAGAAAAAAACGGAAAAAAAAAAAAAAAAAATTTGGATTTTTTTTTAGTACAAAATCGAGAGAGGCTAAAAATCACCTCTTTTTCCTTCTCTCGATCAGACACTTAGAAAAAAAACGGAAAAAAAAAAAAAAAAAATTGGATTTTTTCTAAGTACAAAATCGAGAGTGGCTAAAAATCACCTCTTTTTCCTTCTCTCGATCAGACACTTAGAAAAAAAAATGAAAAAAAAAAAAAAAAAATTGGATTTTTTCTAAGTACAAAATCGAGAGAGGCTAAAAATCACCTCTTTTTCCTTCTCTCGATCAGACACTTAGAAAAAAAACGGAAAAAAAAAAATAAAAAATTTGGATTTTTTCTAAGTACAAAATCGAGAGAGGCTAAAAATCACCTCTTTTTCCTTCTCTCGATCAGACACTTAGAAAAAAAAAAGAAAAAAAAAAAAAAAAAAATTTGGATTTTTTCTAAGTACAAAATCGAGAGAGGCTAAAAATCACCTCTTTTTCCTTCTCTCGATCAGACACTTAGAAAAAAAAATGAAAAAAAAAAAAAAAAAATTGGATTTTTTCTAAGTACAAAATCGAGAGAGGCTAAAAATCACCTCTTTTTCCTTCTCTCGATCAGACACTTAGAAAAAAAACGGAAAAAAAAAAAAAAAAAAATTGGATTTTTTCTAAGTACAAAATCGAGAGTGGCTAAAAATCACCTCTTTTTCCTTCTCTCGATCAGACACTTAGAAAAAAAAATGAAAAAAAAAAAAAAAAAATTGGATTTTTTCTAAGTACAAAATCGAGAGAGGCTAAAAATCACCTCTTTTTCCTTCTCTCGATCAGACACTTAGAAAAAAAACGGAAAAAAAAAAAAAAAAAATTTGGATTTTTTCTAAGTACAAAATCGAGAGAGGCTAAAAATCACCTCTTTTTCCTTCTCTCGATCAGACACTTAGAAAAAAAACGGAAAAAAAAAAAAAAAAATTTGGATTTTTTCTAAGTACAAAATCGAGAGTGGCTAAAAATCACCTCTTTTTCCTTCTCTCGATCAGACACTTAGAAAAAAAAAAGAAAAAAAAAAAAAAGAAATGGATTTTTTCTAAGTACAAAATCAAGAGAGGCTAAAAATCACCTCTTTTTCCTTCTCTCGATCAGACACTTAGAAAAAAAACGGAAAAAAAAAAAAAAAAAATTTGGATTTTTTCTAAGTACAAAATCGAGAGGCTAAAAATCACCTCTTTTTCCTTCTCTCGATCAGACACTTAGAAAAAAAACTGAAAAAAAAAAAAAAATTTTGGATTTTTTCTAAGTACAAAATCGAGAGAGGCTAAAAATCACCTCTTTTTCCTTCTCTCGATCAGACACTTAGAAAAAAAAAAGAAAAAAAAAAAAAAAAAATTGGATTTTTTCTAAGTACAAAATCGAGAGAGGCTAAAAATCACCTCTTTTTCCTTCTCTCGATCAGACACTTAGAAAAAAAACGGAAAAAAAAATATAAAAAATTTGGATTTTTTCTAAGTACAAAATCGAGAGAGGCTAAAAATCACCTCTTTTTCCTTCTCTCGATCAGACACTTAGAAAAAAAACGGAAAAAAAAAAAAAAAAATTTGGATTTTTTCTAAGTACAAAATCGAGAGTGGCTAAAAATCACCTCTTTTTCCTTCTCTCGATCAGACACTTAGAAAAAAAAAAGAAAAAAAAAAAAAAGAAATGGATTTTTTCTAAGTACAAAATCAAGAGAGGCTAAAAATCACCTCTTTTTCCTTCTCTCGATCAGACACTTAGAAAAAAAACGGAAAAAAAAAAAAAAAAAATTTGGATTTTTTCTAAGTACAAAATCGAGAGAGGCTAAAAATCACCTCTTTTTCCTTCTCTCGATCAGACACTTAGAAAAAAAACGGAAAAAAAAAAAAAAAAATTTGGATTTTTTCTAAGTACAAAATCGAGAGTGGCTAAAAATCACCTCTTTTTCCTTCTCTCGATCAGACACTTAGAAAAAAAACGGGAAAAAAAAAATAAAAATTTGGATTTTTTCTAAGTACAAAATCGAGAGTGGCTAAAAATCACCTCTTTTTACTTCTCTCGATCAGACACTTAGAAAAAAAACGGAAAAAAAAAAAAAAAAAATTTGGATTTTTTCTAAGTACAAAATCGAGAGAGGCTAAAAATCACCTCTTTTTCCTTCTCTCGATCAGACACTTAGAAAAAAAACGGAAAAAAAAAAAAAATAATTTGGATTTTTTCTAAGTACAAAATCGAGAGTGGCTAAAAATCACCTCTTTTTCCTTCTCTCGATCAGACACTTAGAAAAAAAAATGAAAAAAAAAAAAAAAAAATTGGATTTTTTCAAAGTACAAAATCAAGAGAGGCTAAAAATCACCTCTTTTTCCTTCTCTCGATCAGACACTTAGAAAAAAAACGGAAAAAAAAAAAAAAAACATTTGGATTTTTTCTAAGTACAAAATCGAGAGAGGCTAAAAATCACCTCTTTTTCCTTCTCTCGATCAGACACTTAGAAAAAAAACCGAAAAAAAAAAAAAAAAAATTTGGATTTTTTCTAAGTACAAAATCGAGAGAGGCTAAAAATCACCTCTTTTTCCTTCTCTCGATCAGACACTTAGAAAAAAAACGGAGAAAAAAAAGAAAAAAAGTGGATTTTTTCTAAGTACAAAATCGAGAGTGGCTAAAAATCACCTCTTTTTCCTTCTCTCGATCAGACACTTAGAAAAAAAAAAGAAAAAAAAAAAAAAAAAATTGGATTTTTTCTAAGTACAAAATCAAGAGAGGCTAAAAATCACCTCTTTTTCCTTCTCTCGATCAGACACTTAGAAAAAAAACGGAAAAAAAAAAAAAAAAATTTGGATTTTTTCTAAGTACAAAATCGAGAGAGGCTAAAAATCACCTCTTTTTCCTTCTCTCGATCAGACACTTAGAAAACAAACGGAAAAAAAAAATAAAAAATTTGGATTTTTTCTAAGTACAAAATCGAGAGTGGCTAAAAATCACCTCTTTTTCCTTCTCTCGATCAGACACTTAGAAAAAAAACGGGAAAAAAAAAATAAAAATTTGGATTTTTTCTAAGTACAAAATCGAGAGTGGCTAAAAATCACCTCTTTTTACTTCTCTCGATCAGACACTTAGAAAAAAAACGGAAAAAAAAAAAAAAAAAATTTGGATTTTTTCTAAGTACAAAATCGAGAGAGGCTAAAAATCACCTCTTTTTCCTTCTCTCGATCAGACACTTAGAAAAAAAACGGAAAAAAAAAAAAAAAAATTTGGATTTTTTCTAAGTACAAAATCGAGAGTGGCTAAAAATCACCTCTTTTTCCTTCTCTCGATCAGACACTTAGAAAAAAAAATGAAAAAAAAAAAAAAAAAATTGGATTTTTTCAAAGTACAAAATCAAGAGAGGCTAAAAATCACCTCTTTTTCCTTCTCTCGATCAGACACTTAGAAAAAAAACGGAAAAAAAAAAAAAAAACATTTGGATTTTTTCTAAGTACAAAATCGAGAGAGGCTAAAAATCACCTCTTTTTCCTTCTCTCGATCAGACACTTAGAAAAAAAACCGAAAAAAAAAAAAAAAAAATTTGGATTTTTTCTAAGTACAAAATCGAGAGAGGCTAAAAATCACCTCTTTTTCCTTCTCTCGATCAGACACTTAGAAAAAAAACGGAGAAAAAAAAGAAAAAAAGTGGATTTTTTCTAAGTACAAAATCGAGAGTGGCTAAAAATCACCTCTTTTTCCTTCTCTCGATCAGACACTTAGAAAAAAAAAAGAAAAAAAAAAAAAAAAATTGGATTTTTTCTAAGTACAAAATCAAGAGAGGCTAAAAATCACCTCTTTTTCCTTCTCTCGATCAGACACTTAGAAAAAAAACGGAAAAAAAAAAAAAAAAAATTTGGATTTTTTCTAAGTACAAAATCGAGAGAGGCTAAAAATCACCTCTTTTTCCTTCTCTCGATCAGACACTTAGAAAACAAACGGAAAAAAAAAATAAAAAATTTGGATTTTTTCTAAGTACAAAATCGAGAGTGGCTAAAAATCGCCTCTTTTTCCTTCTCTCGATCAGACACTTAGAAAAAAAACGGAAAAAAAAAAAAAAAAAAATTTGGATTTTTTCTAAGTACAAAATCGACAGTGGCTAAAAATCACCTCTTTTTCCTTCTCTCGATCAGACACTTAGAAAAAAAAAAGAAAAAAAAAAAAAAAAATTAGATTTTTTCTAAGTACAAAATCGAGAGAGGCTAAAAATCACCTCTTTTTCCTTCTCTCGATCAGACACTTAGAAAAAAAACGGAAAAAAAAAAAAAAAAATTTGGATTTTTTCTAAGTACAAAATCGAGAGTGGCTAAAAATCACCTCTTTTTCCTTCTCTCGATCAGACACTTAGAAAAAAAAATGAAAAAAAAAAAAAAAAAATTGGATTTTTTCTAAGTACAAAATCGAGAGAGGCTAAAAATCACCTCTTTTTCCTTCTCTCGATCAGACACTTAGAAAAAAAACGGAAAAAAAAAAAAAAAAAATTTGGATTTTTTCTAAGTACAAAATCGAGAGAGGCTAAAAATCACCTCTTTTTCCTTCTCTCGATCAGACACTTAGAAAAAAAACAGAAAAAAAAAAAAAAAAATTTGGATTTTTTCTAAGTACAAAATCGAGAGTGGCTAAAAATCACCTCTTTTTCCTTCTCTCGATCAGACACTTAGAAAAAAAAATGAAAAAAAAAAAAAAGAAATGGATTTTTTCTAAGTACAAAATCAAGAGAGGCTAAAAATCACCTCTTTTTCCTTCTCTCGATCAGACACTTAGAAAAAAAACGGAAAAAAAAAAAAAAAAAAATTGGATTTTTTCTAAGTACAAAATCGAGAGAGGCTAAAAATCACCTCTTTTTCCTTCTCTCGATCAGACACTTAGAAAAAAAACTGAAAAAAAAAAAAAAAATTTTGGATTTTTTCTAAGTACAAAATCGAGAGAGGCTAAAAATCACCTCTTTTTCCTTCTCTCGATCAGACACTTAGAAAAAAAACGGAAAAAAAAAAAAAAAAATTTGGATTTTTTCTAAGTACAAAATCGAGAGTGGCTAAAAATCACCTCTTTTTCCTTCTCTCGATCAGACACTTAGAAAAAAAACGGGAAAAAAAAAAAAAAAATTTGGATTTTTTCTAAGTACAAAATCGAGAGTGGCTAAAAATCACCTCTTTTTACTTCTCTCGATCAGACACTTAGAAAAAAAAATGAAAAAAAAAAAAAAAAAATTGGATTTTTTCTAAGTACAAAATCAAGAGGGGCTAAAAATCACCTCTTTTTCCTTCTCTCGATCAGACACTTAGAAAAAAAACGGAAAAAAAAAAAAAAAAAATTTGGATTTTTTCTAAGTACAAAATCGAGAGAGGCTAAAAATCACCTCTTTTTCCTTCTCTCGATCAGACACTTAGAAAAAAAACGGAAAAAAAAAAAAAAAAATTTGGATTTTTTCTAAGTACAAAATCGAGAGTGGCTAAAAATCACCTCTTTTTCCTTCTCTCGATCAGACACTTAGAAAAAAAACGGAAAAAAAAAAAAAAAAAATTTGGATTTTTTCTAAGTACAAAATCGACAGTGGCTAAAAATCACCTCTTTTTCCTTCTCTCGATCAGACACTTAGAAAAAAAAAAGAAAAAAAAAAAAAAAATTAGATTTTTTCTAAGTACAAAATCAAGAGAGGCTAAAAATCACCTCTTTTTCCTTCTCTCGATCAGACACTTAGAAAAAAAACGGAAAAAAAAAAAAAAACATTTTGATTTTTTCTAAGTACAAAATCGAGAGAGGCTAAAAATCACCTCTTTTTCCTTCTCTCGATCAGACACTTATAAAAAAAACTGAAAAAAAAATAAAAAAATTTTGGATTTTTTCTAAGTACAAAATCGAGAGAGGCTAAAAATCACCTCTTTTTCCTTCTCTCGATCAGACACTTGGAAAAAAAACGGAAAAAAAAAAAAAAAAAAATTTGGATTTTTTCTAAGTACAAAATCGAGAGAGGCTAAAAATCACCTCTTTTTCCTTCTCTCGATCAGACACTTAGAAAAAAAAAAGAAAAAAAAAAAAAAAAAATTGGATTTTTTCTTAGTACAAAATCAAGAGAGGCTAAAAATCACCTCTTTTTCCTTCTCTCGATCAGACACTTAGAAAAAAAACGGAAAAAAAAAAAAAATAATTTGGATTTTTTCTAAGTACAAAATCGAGAGAGGCTAAAAATCACCTCTTTTTCATTCTCTCGATCAGACACTTAGAAAAAAAACGGAAAAAAAAAAAAAAAAAAATTGGATTTTTTCTAAGTACAAAATCAAGAGAGGCTAAAAATCACCTCTTTTTCCTTCTCTCGATCAGACACTTAGAAAAAAAACGGAAAAAAAAAAAAAAAAAATTTGGATTTTTTCTAAGTACAAAATCGAGAGAGGCTAAAAATCACCTCTTTTTCCTTCTCTCGATCAGACACTTAGAAAACAAACGGAAAAAAAAAAAAAAAAAAATTTGGATTTTTTCTAAGTACAAAATTGACAGTGGCTAAAAATCACCTCTTTTTCCTTCTCTCGATCAGACACTTAGAAAAAAAAAAAAAAAAAAAAAAAAAAAATTAGATTTTTTCTAAGTACAAAATCGAGAGAGGCTAAAAATCACCTCTTTTTCCTTCTCTCGATCAGACACTTAGAAAAAAAACGGAAAAAAAAAAAAAAAAATTTGGATTTTTTCTAAGTACAAAATCGAGAGTGGCTAAAAATCACCTCTTTTTCCTTCTCTCGATCAGACACTTAGAAAAAAAAATGAAAAAAAAAAAAAAAAAATTTGATTTTTTCTAAGTACAAAATCGAGAGAGGCTAAAAATCACCTCTTTTTCCTTCTCTCGATCAGACACTTAGAAAAAAAACGGAAAAAAAAAAAAAAAAAATTTGGATTTTTTCTAAGTACAAAATCGAGAGAGGCTAAAAATCACCTCTTTTTCCTTCTCTCGATCAGACACTTAGAAAAAAAACGGAAAAAAAAAAAAAAAATTTGGATTTTTTCTAAGTACAAAATCGAGAGTGGCTAAAAATCACCTCTTTTTCCTTCTCTCGATCAGACACTTAGAAAAAAAAATGAAAAAAAAAAAAAAGAAATTGATTTTTTCTAAGTACAAAATCAAGAGAGGCTAAAAATCACCTCTTTTTCCTTCTCTCGATCAGACACTTAGAAAAAAAACGGAAAAAAAAAAAAAAAAAATTTGGATTTTTTCTTAGTACAAAATCGAGAGAGGCTAAAAATCACCTCTTTTTCCTTCTCTCGATCAGACACTTAGAAAAAAAACTGAAAAAAAAAAAAAAAAATTTGGATTTTTTCTAAGTACAAAATCGAGAGAGGCTAAAAATCACCTCTTTTTCCTTCTCTCGATCAGACACTTAGAAAAAAAACGGAAAAAAAAAAAAAAAAATTGGGATTTTTTCTAAGTACAAAATCGAGAGTGGCTAAAAATCACCTCTTTTTCCTTCTCTCGATCAGACACTTAGAAAAAAAACGGAAAAAAAAAAAAAAAAAATTTGGATTTTTTCTAAGTACAAAATCGAGAGTGGCTAAAAATCACCTCTTTTTACTTCTCTCGATCAGACACTTAGAAAAAAAAATGAAAAAAAAAAAAAAAAAATTGGATTTTTTCTAAGTACAAAATCAAGAGAGGCTAAAAATCACCTCTTTTTCCTTCTCTCGATCAGACACTTAGAAAAAAAACGGAAAAAAAAAAAAAAAAAATTGGGATTTTTTCTAAGTACAAAATCGAGAGAGGCTAAAAATCACCTTTTTTTCCTTCTCTCGATCAGACACTTAGAAAAAAAACGGAAAAAAAAAAAAAAAAAAATTTGGATTTTTTCTAAGTACAAAATCGAGAGTGGCTAAAAATCACCTCTTTTTCCTTCTCTCGATCAGACACTTAGAAAAAAAAAAGAAAAAAAAAAAAAAAAATTGGATTTTTTCTAAGTACAAAATCAAGAGAGGCTAAAAATCACCTCTTTTTCCTTCTCTCGATCAGACACTTAGAAAAAAAACGGAAAAAAAAAAAAAAAAATTTGGATTTTTTCTAAGTACAAAATCGAGAGAGGCTAAAAATCACCTCTTTTTCCTTCTCTCGATCAGACACTTAGAAAAAAAACCGAACAAAAAAAAAAAAAAATTTGGATTTTTTCTAAGTACAAAATCGAGAGAGGCTAAAAATCACCTCTTTTTCCTTCTCTCGATCAGACACTTAGAAAAAAAACGGAGAAAAAAAAAAAAAAATGTGGATTTTTTCTAAGTACAAAATCGAGAGTGGCTAAAAATCACCTCTTTTTCCTTCTCTCGATCAGACACTTAGAAAAAAAACGGAAAAAAAAAAAAAAAAAATTTGGATTTTTTCTAAGTACAAAATCGAGAGTGGCTAAAAATCACCTCTTTTTCCTTCTCTCGATCAGACACTTAGAAAAAAAAAAGAAAAAAAAAAAAAAAAAATTGGATTTTTTCAAAGTACAAAATCAAGAGAGGCTAAAAATCACCTTTTTCCTTCTCTCGATCAGACACTTAGAAAAAAAACGGAAAAAAAAAAAAAAAACATTTGGATTTTTTCTAAGTACAAAATCGAGAGAGGCTAAAAATCACCTCTTTTTCCTTCTCTCGATCAGACACTTAGAAAAAAAACCGAAAAAAAAAAAAAAAAAATTTGGATTTTTTCTAAGTACAAAATCGAGAGAGGCTAAAAATCACCTCTTTTTCCTTCTCTCGATCAGACACTTAGAAAATAAACGGAGAAAAAAAAAAAAAAAAGTGGATTTTTTCTAAGTACAAAATCGAGAGTGGCTAAAAATCACCTCTTTTTCCTTCTCTCGATCAGACACTTAGAAAAAAAAAAGAAAAAAAAAAAAAAAAAATTGGATTTTTTCTAAGTACAAAATCAAGAGAGGCTAAAAATCACCTCTTTTTCCTTCTCTCGATCAGACACTTAGAAAAAAAACGGAAAAAAAAAAAAAAAAATTTGGATTTTTTCTAAGTACAAAATCGAGAGAGGCTAAAAATCACCTCTTTTTCCTTCTCTCGATCAGACACTTAGAAAACAAACGGAAAAAAAAAATAAAAAATTTGGATTTTTTCTAAGTACAAATTCGAGAGTGGCTAAAAATCACCTCTTTTTCCTTCTCTCGATCAGACACTTAGAAAAAAAACGGAAAAAAAAAAAAAAAAAAATTTGGATTTTTTCTAAGTACAAAATCGACAGTGGCTAAAAATCACCTCTTTTTCCTTCTCTCGATCAGACACTTAGAAAAAAAAAAGAAAAAAAAAAAAAAAAATTAGATTTTTTCTAAGTACAAAATCGAGAGAGGCTAAAAATCACCTCTTTTTCCTTCTCTCGATCAGACACTTAGAAAAAAAACGGAAAAAAAAAAAAAAAATTTGGATTTTTTCTAAGTACAAAATCGAGAGTGGCTAAAAATCACCTCTTTTTCCTTCTCTCGATCAGACACTTAGAAAAAAAAATGAAAAAAAAAAAAAAAAAATTGGATTTTTTCTAAGTACAAAATCGAGAGAGGCTAAAAATCACCTCTTTTTCCTTCTCTCGATCAGACACTTAGAAAAAAAACGGAAAAAAAAAAAAAAAAAATTTGGATTTTTTCTAAGTACAAAATCGAGAGAGGCTAAAAATCACCTCTTTTTCCTTCTCTCGATCAGACACTTAGAAAAAAAACGGAAAAAAAAAAAAAAAAATTGGATTTTTTCTAAGTACAAAATCGAGAGTGGCTAAAAATCACCTCTTTTTCCTTCTCTCGATCAGACACTTAGAAAAAAAAAAGAAAAAAAAAAAAAAGAAATGGATTTTTTCTAAGTACAAAATCAAGAGAGGCTAAAAATCACCTCTTTTTCCTTCTCTCGATCAGACACTTAGAAAAAAAACGGAAAAAAAAAAAAAAAAAATTTGGATTTTTTCTAAGTACAAAATCGAGAGAGGCTAAAAATCACCTCTTTTTCCTTCTCTCGATCAGACACTTAGAAAAAAAACTGAAAAAAAAAAAAAAAATTTTGGATTTTTTCTAAGTACAAAATCGAGAGAGGCTAAAAATCACCTCTTTTTCCTTCTCTCGATCAGACACTTAGAAAAAAAACGGAAAAAAAAAAAAAAAAATTTGGATTTTTTCTAAGTACAAAATCGAGAGTGGCTAAAAATCACCTCTTTTTCCTTCTCTCGATCAGACACTTAGAAAAAAAACGGGAAAAAAAAAAAAAAATTTGGATTTTTTCTAAGTACAAAATCGAGAGTGGCTAAAAATCACCTCTTTTTACTTCTCTCGATCAGACACTTAGAAAAAAAAATGAAAAAAAAAAAAAAAAAATTGGATTTTTTCTAAGTACAAAATCAAGAGAGGCTAAAAATCACCTCTTTTTCCTTCTCTCGATCAGACACTTAGAAAAAAAACGGAAAAAAAAAAAAAAAAAATTGGGATTTTTTCTA
The DNA here is from genome assembly GCF_033978785.1 of Entelurus aequoreus. Taxonomy (NCBI): domain Eukaryota; kingdom Metazoa; phylum Chordata; class Actinopteri; order Syngnathiformes; family Syngnathidae; genus Entelurus; species Entelurus aequoreus. The sequence continues at coordinate 106,660 of NW_026907995.1, forward strand.
AGTACAAAATCGAGAGAGGCTAAAAATCACCTTTTTTTCCTTCTCTCGATCAGACACTTAGAAAAAAAACGGAAAAAAAAAAAAAAAAATTTGGATTTTTTCTAAGTACAAAATCGAGAGTGGCTAAAAATCACCTCTTTTGCCTTCTCTCGATCAGACACTTAGAAAAAAAAAAGAAAAAAAAAAAAAAAGAATTGGATTTTTTCAAAGTACAAAATCAAGAGAGGCTAAAAATCACCTCTTTTTCCTTCTCTCGATCAGACACTTAGAAAAAAAACGGAAAAAAAAAAAAAAAAAATTTGGATTTTTTCTAAGTACAAAATCGAGAGAGGCTAAAAATCACCTCTTTTTCCTTCTCTCGATCAGACACTTAGAAAAAAAACCGAACAAAAAAAAAAAAAATTTGGATTTTTTCTAAGTACAAAATCGAGAGTGGCTAAAAATCACCTCTTTTTCCTTCTCTCGATCAGACACTTAGAAAAAAAACGGAAAAAAAAAAAAAAAAAAATTTGGATTTTTTCTAAGTACAAAATCGACAGTGGCTAAAAATCACCTCTTTTTCCTTCTCTCGATCAGACACTTAGAAAAAAAAAAAAAAAAAAAAAAAAATTAGATTTTTTCTAAGTACAAAATCGAGAGAGGCTAAAAATCACCTCTTTTTCCTTCTCTCGATCAGACACTTAGAAAAAAAACGGAAAAAAAAAAAAAAAAATTTGGATTTTTTCTAAGTACAAAATCGAGAGTGGCTAAAAATCACCTCTTTTTCCTTCTCTCGATCAGACACTTAGAAAAAAAAATGAAAAAAAAAAAAATATATTGGATTTTTTCTAAGTACAAAATCGAGAGAGGCTAAAAATCACCTCTTTTTCCTTCTCTCGATCAGACACTTAGAAAAAAAACGGAAAAAAAAAAAAAAAAAATTTGGATTTTTTCTAAGTACAAAATCGAGAGAGGCTAAAAATCACCTCTTTTTCCTTCTCTCGATCAGACACTTAGAAAAAAAACGGAAAAAAAAAAAAAAAAATTTGGATTTTTTCTAAGTACAAAATCGAGAGTGGCTAAAAATCACCTCTTTTTCCTTCTCTCGATCAGACACTTAGAAAAAAAAATGAAAAAAAAAAAAAAGAAATGGATTTTTTCTAAGTACAAAATCAAGAGAGGCTAAAAATCACCTCTTTTTCCTTCTCTCGATCAGACACTTAGAAAAAAAACGGAAAAAAAAAAAAAAAAAATTTGGATTTTTTCTAAGTACAAAATCGAGAGAGGCTAAAAATCACCTCTTTTTCCTTCTCTCGATCAGACACTTAGAAAAAAAACTGAAAAAAAAAAAAAAAATTTTGGATTTTTTCTAAGTACAAAATCGAGAGAGGCTAAAAATCACCTCTTTTTCCTTCTCTCGATCAGACACTTAGAAAAAAAACGGAAAAAAAAAAAAAAAAATTTGGATTTTTTCTAAGTACAAAATCGAGAGTGGCTAAAAATCACCTCTTTTTCCTTCTCTCGATCAGACACTTAGAAAAAAAACGGGAAAAAAAAAAAAAAAATTTGGATTTTTTCTAAGTACAAAATCGAGAGTGGCTAAAAATCACCTCTTTTTACTTCTCTCGATCAGACACTTAGAAAAAAAACGGAAAAAAAAAAAAAAAACATTTGGATTTTTTCTAAGTACAAAATCGAGAGTGGCTAAAAATCACCTCTTTTTCCTTCTCTCGATCAGACACTTAGAAAAAAAAAAGAAAAAAAAAAAAAAAAAATTGGATTTTTTCAAAGTACAAAATCAAGAGAGGCTAAAAATCACCTCTTTTTCCTTCTCTCGATCAGACACTTAGAAAAAAAACGGAAAAAAAAAAAAAAAAAATTTGGATTTTCTCTAAGTACAAAATCGAGAGAGGCTAAAAATCACCTCTTTTTCCTTCTCTCGATCAGACACTTAGAAAAAAAACCGAACAAAAAAAAAAAAAAATTTGGATTTTTTCTAAGTACAAAATCGAGAGAGGCTAAAAATCACCTCTTTTTCCTTCTCTCGATCAGACACTTAGAAAAAAAACGGAGAAAAAAAAAAAAAAAATGTGGATTTTTTCTAAGTACAAAATCGAGAGTGGCTAAAAATCACCTCTTTTTCCTTCTCTCGATCAGACACTTAGAAAAAAAAATGAAAAAAAAAAAAAAAAAATTGGATTTTTTCTAAGTACAAAATCAAGAGGGGCTAAAAATCACCTCTTTTTCCTTCTCTCGATCAGACACTTAGAAAAAAAACGGAAAAAAAAAAAAAAAAAATTTGGATTTTTTCTAAGTACAAAATCGAGAGAGGCTAAAAATCACCTCTTTTTCCTTCTCTCGATCAGACACTTAGAAAAAAAACGGAAAAAAAAAAAAAAAAAATTGGATTTTTTCTAAGTACAAAATCGAGAGTGGCTAAAAATCACCTCTTTTTCCTTCTCTCGATCAGACACTTAGAAAAAAAACGGAAAAAAAAAAAAAAAAAATTTGGATTTTTTCTAAGTACAAAATCGACAGTGGCTAAAAATCACCTCTTTTTCCTTCTCTCGATCAGACACTTAGAAAAAAAAAAGAAAAAAAAAAAAAAAATTAGATTTTTTCTAAGTACAAAATCAAGAGAGGCTAAAAATCACCTCTTTTTCCTTCTCTCGATCAGACACTTAGAAAAAAAACGGAAAAAAAAAAAAAAAACATTTTGATTTTTTCTAAGTACAAAATCGAGAGAGGCTAAAAATCACCTCTTTTTCCTTCTCTCGATCAGACACTTATAAAAAAAACTGAAAAAAAAATAAAAAAATTTTGGATTTTTTCTAAGTACAAAATCGAGAGAGGCTAAAAATCACCTCTTTTTCCTTCTCTCGATCAGACACTTGGAAAAAAAACGGAAAAAAAAAAAAAAAAAAAATTGGATTTTTTCTAAGTACAAAATCGAGAGAGGCTAAAAATCACCTCTTTTTCCTTCTCTCGATCAGACACTTAGAAAAAAAAAAGAAAAAAAAAAAAAAAAAAATTGGATTTTTTCTTAGTACAAAATCAAGAGAGGCTAAAAATCACCTCTTTTTCCTTCTCTCGATCAGACACTTAGAAAAAAAACGGAAAAAAAAAAATAATAATTTGGATTTTTTCTAAGTACAAAATCGAGAGAGGCTAAAAATCACCTCTTTTTCATTCTCTCGATCAGACACTTAGAAAAAAAACGGAAAAAAAAAAAAAAAAAAATTGGATTTTTTCTAAGTACAAAATCAAGAGAGGCTAAAAATCACCTCTTTTTCCTTCTCTCGATCAGACACTTAGAAAAAAAACGGAAAAAAAAAAAAAAAAAATTTGGATTTTTTCTAAGTACAAAATCGAGAGAGGCTAAAAATCACCTCTTTTTCCTTCTCTCGATCAGACACTTAGAAAAAAAAATGAAAAAAAAAAAAAAAAAATTGGATTTTTTCTAAGTACAAAATCGAGAGAGGCTAAAAATCACCTCTTTTTCCTTCTCTCGATCAGACACTTAGAAAAAAAACGGAAAAAAAAAAAAAAAAAATTTGGATTTTTTCTAAGTACAAAATCGAGAGAGGCTAAAAATCACCTCTTTTTCCTTCTCTCGATCAGACACTTAGAAAAAAAACGGAAAAAAAAAAAAAAAATTTGGATTTTTTCTAAGTACAAAATCGAGAGTGGCTAAAAATCACCTCTTTTTCCTTCTCTCGATCAGACACTTAGAAAAAAAAATGAAAAAAAAAAAAAAGAAATTGATTTTTTCTAAGTACAAAATCAAGAGAGGCTAAAAATCACCTCTTTTTCCTTCTCTCGATCAGACACTTAGAAAAAAAACGGAAAAAAAAAAAAAAAAAATTTGGATTTTTTCTTAGTACAAAATCGAGAGAGGCTAAAAATCACCTCTTTTTCCTTCTCTCGATCAGACACTTAGAAAAAAAACTGAAAAAAAAAAAAACAAATTTGGATTTTTTCTAAGTACAAAATCGAGAGAGGCTAAAAATCACCTCTTTTTCCTTCTCTCGATCAGACACTTAGAAAAAAAACGGAAAAAAAAAAAAAAAAATTGGGATTTTTTCTAAGTACAAAATCGAGAGTGGCTAAAAATCACCTCTTTTTCCTTCTCTCGATCAGACACTTAGAAAAAAAACGGAAAAAAAAAAAAAAAAAATTTGGATTTTTTCTAAGTACAAAATCGAGAGTGGCTAAAAATCACCTCTTTTTACTTCTCTCGATCAGACACTTAGAAAAAAAAAAGAAAAAAAAAAAAAAAAAATTGGATTTTTTCTAAGTACAAAATCAAGAGAGGCTAAAAATCACCTCTTTTTCCTTCTCTCGATCAGACACTTAGAAAAAAAACGGAAAAAAAAAAAAAAAAAATTTGGATTTTTTCTAAGTACAAAATCGAGAGAGGCTAAAAATCACCTTTTTTTCCTTCTCTCGATCAGACACTTAGAAAAAAAACGGAAAAAAAAAAAAAAAAAATTTGGATTTTTTCTAAGTACAAAATCGAGAGTGGCTAAAAATCACCTCTTTTTCCTTCTCTCGATCAGACACTAAGAAAAAAAAAAAGAAAAAAAAAAAAAAAAATTGGATTTTTTCAAAGTACAAAATCAAGAGAGGCTAAAAATCACCTCTTTTTCCTTCTCTCGATCAGACACTTAGAAAAAAAACGGAAAAAAAAAAAAAAAAAATTTGGATTTTTTCTAAGTACAAAATCGAGAGAGGCTAAAAATCACCTCTTTTTCCTTCTCTCGATCAGACACTTAGAAAAAAAACCGAACAAAAAAAAAAAAAAATTTGGATTTTTTCTAAGTACAAAATCGAGAGAGGCTAAAAATCACCTCTTTTTCCTTCTCTCGATCAGACACTTAGAAAAAAAACGGAGAAAAAAAAAAAAAATGTGGATTTTTTCTAAGTACAAAATCGAGAGTGGCTAAAAATCACCTCTTTTTCCTTCTCTCGATCAGACACTTAGAAAAAAAAATGAAAAAAAAAAAAAAAAAATTGGATTTTTTCTAAGTACAAAATCAAGAGAGGCTAAAAATCACCTCTTTTTCCTTCTCTCGATCAGACACTTAGAAAAAAAACGGAAAAAAAAAAAAAAAAATTTGGATTTTTTCTAAGTACAAAATCGAGAGAGGCTAAAAATCACCTCTTTTTCCTTCTCTCGATCAGACACTTAGAAAAAAAACGGAAAAAAAAAAAAAAAAATTTGGATTTTTTCTAAGTACAAAATCGAGAGTGGCTAAAAATCACCTCTTTTTCCTTCTCTCGATCAGACACTTAGAAAAAAAACGGAAAAAAAAAAAAAAAAAATTTGGATTTTTTCTAAGTACAAAATCGAGAGAGGCTAAAAATCACCTCTTTTTCCTTCTCTCGATCAGACACTTAGAAAAAAAACTGAAAAAAAAAAAAAAAAAAATTGGGATTTTTTCTAAGTACAAAATCGAGAGTGGCTAAAAATCACCTCTTTTTCCTTCTCTCGATCAGACACTTAGAAAAAAAAATGAAAAAAAAAAAAAAAAAATTGGGATTTTTTCTAAGTACAAAATCGAAAGAGGCTAAAAATCACCTCTTTTTCCTTCTCTCGATCAGACACTTAGAAAAAAAACGGAAAAAAAAAAAAAAAAAATTTGGATTTTTTCTTAGTACAAAATCGAGAGAGGCTAAAAATCACCTCTTTTTCCTTCTCTCGATCAGACACTTAGAAAAAAAACTGAAAAAAAAAAAAAAAAATTTGGATTTTTTCTAAGTACAAAATCGAGAGAGGCTAAAAATCACCTCTTTTTCCTTCTCTCGATCAGACACTTAGAAAAAAAACGGAGAAAAAAAAAAAAAAATGTGGATTTTTTCTAAGTACAAAATCGAGAGTGGCTAAAAATCACCTCTTTTTCCTTCTCTCGATCAGACACTTAGAAAAAAAAATGAAAAAAAAAAAAAAAAAATTGGATTTTTTCTAAGTACAAAATCAAGAGAGGCTAAAAATCACCTCTTTTTCCTTCTCTCGATCAGACACTTAGAAAAAAAACGGAAAAAAAAAAAAAAAAATTTGGATTTTTTCTAAGTACAAAATCGAGAGTGGCTAAAAATCACCTCTTTTTACTTCTCTCGATCAGACACTTAGAAAAAAAAATGAAAAAAAAAAAAAAAAAATTGGATTTTTTCTAAGTACAAAATCAAGAGAGGCTAAAAATCACCTCTTTTTCCTTCTCTCGATCAGACACTTAGAAAAAAAACGGAAAAAAAAAAAAAAAAAATTGGGATTTTTTCTAAGTACAAAATCGAGAGAGGCTAAAAATCACCTTTTTTTCCTTCTCTCGATCAGACACTTAGAAAAAAAACGGAAAAAAAAAAAAAAAAATTTGGATTTTTTCTAAGTACAAAATCGAGAGTGGCTAAAAATCACCTCTTTTGCCTTCTCTCGATCAGACACTTAGAAAAAAAAAAGAAAAAAAAAAAAAAAGAATTGGATTTTTTCAAAGTACAAAATCAAGAGAGGCTAAAAATCACCTCTTTTTCCTTCTCTCGATCAGACACTTAGAAAAAAAACGGAAAAAAAAAAAAAAAAAATTTGGATTTTTTCTAAGTACAAAATCGAGAGAGGCTAAAAATCACCTCTTTTTCCTTCTCTCGATCAGACACTTAGAAAAAAAACCGAACAAAAAAAAAAAAAATTTGGATTTTTTCTAAGTACAAAATCGAGAGTGGCTAAAAATCACCTCTTTTTCCTTCTCTCGATCAGACACTTAGAAAAAAAACGGAAAAAAAAAAAAAAAAAAATTTGGATTTTTTCTAAGTACAAAATCGACAGTGGCTAAAAATCACCTCTTTTTCCTTCTCTCGATCAGACACTTAGAAAAAAAAAAAAAAAAAAAAAAAAAATTAGATTTTTTCTAAGTACAAAATCGAGAGAGGCTAAAAATCACCTCTTTTTCCTTCTCTCGATCAGACACTTAGAAAAAAAACGGAAAAAAAAAAAAAAAAATTTGGATTTTTTCTAAGTACAAAATCGAGAGTGGCTAAAAATCACCTCTTTTTCCTTCTCTCGATCAGACACTTAGAAAAAAAAATGAAAAAAAAAAAAATATATTGGATTTTTTCTAAGTACAAAATCGAGAGAGGCTAAAAATCACCTCTTTTTCCTTCTCTCGATCAGACACTTAGAAAAAAAACGGAAAAAAAAAAAAAAAAAATTTGGATTTTTTCTAAGTACAAAATCGAGAGAGGCTAAAAATCACCTCTTTTTCCTTCTCTCGATCAGACACTTAGAAAAAAAACGGAAAAAAAAAAAAAAAAATTTGGATTTTTTCTAAGTACAAAATCGAGAGTGGCTAAAAATCACCTCTTTTTCCTTCTCTCGATCAGACACTTAGAAAAAAAAATGAAAAAAAAAAAAAAGAAATGGATTTTTTCTAAGTACAAAATCAAGAGAGGCTAAAAATCACCTCTTTTTCCTTCTCTCGATCAGACACTTAGAAAAAAAACGGAAAAAAAAAAAAAAAAAATTTGGATTTTTTCTAAGTACAAAATCGAGAGAGGCTAAAAATCACCTCTTTTTCCTTCTCTCGATCAGACACTTAGAAAAAAAACTGAAAAAAAAAAAAAAAAATTTGGATTTTTTCTAAGTACAAAATCGAGAGAGGCTAAAAATCACCTCTTTTTCCTTCTCTCGATCAGACACTTAGAAAAAAAACGGAAAAAAAAAAAAAAAAAATTGGATTTTTTCTAAGTACAAAATCGAGAGTGGCTAAAAATCACCTCTTTTTCCTTCTCTCGATCAGACACTTAGAAAAAAAACGGGAAAAAAAAAAAAAAAATTTGGATTTTTTCTAAGTACAAAATCGAGAGTGGCTAAAAATCACCTCTTTTTACTTCTCTCGATCAGACACTTAGAAAAAAAACGGAAAAAAAAAAAAAAAACATTTGGATTTTTTCTAAGTACAAAATCGAGAGTGGCTAAAAATCACCTCTTTTTCCTTCTCTCGATCAGACACTTAGAAAAAAAAAAGAAAAAAAAAAAAAAAAAATTGGATTTTTTCAAAGTACAAAATCAAGAGAGGCTAAAAATCACCTCTTTTTCCTTCTCTCGATCAGACACTTAGAAAAAAAACGGAAAAAAAAAAAAAAAAAATTTGGATTTTCTCTAAGTACAAAATCGAGAGAGGCTAAAAATCACCTCTTTTTCCTTCTCTCGATCAGACACTTAGAAAAAAAACCGAACAAAAAAAAAAAAAAATTTGGATTTTTTCTAAGTACAAAATCGAGAGAGGCTAAAAATCACCTCTTTTTCCTTCTCTCGATCAGACACTTAGAAAAAAAACGGAGAAAAAAAAAAAAAAAATGTGGATTTTTTCTAAGTACAAAATCGAGAGTGGCTAAAAATCACCTCTTTTTCCTTCTCTCGATCAGACACTTAGAAAAAAAAATGAAAAAAAAAAAAAAAAAATTGGATTTTTTCTAAGTACAAAATCAAGAGGGGCTAAAAATCACCTCTTTTTCCTTCTCTCGATCAGACACTTAGAAAAAAAACGGAAAAAAAAAAAAAAAAAATTTGGATTTTTTCTAAGTACAAAATCGAGAGAGGCTAAAAATCACCTCTTTTTCCTTCTCTCGATCAGACACTTAGAAAAAAAACGGAAAAAAAAAAAAAAAAAATTGGATTTTTTCTAAGTACAAAATCGAGAGTGGCTAAAAATCACCTCTTTTTCCTTCTCTCGATCAGACACTTAGAAAAAAAACGGAAAAAAAAAAAAAAAAAATTTGGATTTTTTCTAAGTACAAAATCGAGAGAGGCTAAAAATCACCTTTTTTTCCTTCTCTCGATCAGACACTTAGAAAAAAAACGGAAAAAAAAAAAAAAAAATTTGGATTTTTTCTAAGTACAAAATCGAGAGTGGCTAAAAATCACCTCTTTTGCCTTCTCTCGATCAGACACTTAGAAAAAAAAAAGAAAAAAAAAAAAAAAGAATTGGATTTTTTCAAAGTACAAAATCAAGAGAGGCTAAAAATCACCTCTTTTTCCTTCTCTCGATCAGACACTTAGAAAAAAAACGGAAAAAAAAAAAAAAAAAATTTGGATTTTTTCTAAGTACAAAATCGAGAGAGGCTAAAAATCACCTCTTTTTCCTTCTCTCGATCAGACACTTAGAAAAAAAACCGAACAAAAAAAAAAAAAATTTGGATTTTTTCTAAGTACAAAATCGAGAGTGGCTAAAAATCACCTCTTTTTCCTTCTCTCGATCAGACACTTAGAAAAAAAACGGAAAAAAAAAAAAAAAAAATTTGGATTTTTTCTAAGTACAAAATCGACAGTGGCTAAAAATCACCTCTTTTTCCTTCTCTCGATCAGACACTTAGAAAAAAAAAAAAAAAAAAAAAAAAAATTAGATTTTTTCTAAGTACAAAATCGAGAGAGGCTAAAAATCACCTCTTTTTCCTTCTCTCGATCAGACACTTAGAAAAAAAACGGAAAAAAAAAAAAAAAAATTTGGATTTTTTCTAAGTACAAAATCGAGAGTGGCTAAAAATCACCTCTTTTTCCTTCTCTCGATCAGACACTTAGAAAAAAAAATGAAAAAAAAAAAAATATATTGGATTTTTTCTAAGTACAAAATCGAGAGAGGCTAAAAATCACCTCTTTTTCCTTCTCTCGATCAGACACTTAGAAAAAAAACGGAAAAAAAAAAAAAAAAAATTTGGATTTTTTCTAAGTACAAAATCGAGAGAGGCTAAAAATCACCTCTTTTTCCTTCTCTCGATCAGACACTTAGAAAAAAAACGGAAAAAAAAAAAAAAAAATTTGGATTTTTTCTAAGTACAAAATCGAGAGTGGCTAAAAATCACCTCTTTTTCCTTCTCTCGATCAGACACTTAGAAAAAAAAATGAAAAAAAAAAAAAAGAAATGGATTTTTTCTAAGTACAAAATCAAGAGAGGCTAAAAATCACCTCTTTTTCCTTCTCTCGATCAGACACTTAGAAAAAAAACGGAAAAAAAAAAAAAAAAAATTTGGATTTTTTCTAAGTACAAAATCGAGAGAGGCTAAAAATCACCTCTTTTTCCTTCTCTCGATCAGACACTTAGAAAAAAAACTGAAAAAAAAAAAAAAAAATTTGGATTTTTTCTAAGTACAAAATCGAGAGAGGCTAAAAATCACCTCTTTTTCCTTCTCTCGATCAGACACTTAGAAAAAAAACGGAAAAAAAAAAAAAAAAATTGGATTTTTTCTAAGTACAAAATCGAGAGTGGCTAAAAATCACCTCTTTTTCCTTCTCTCGATCAGACACTTAGAAAAAAAACGGGAAAAAAAAAAAAAAAATTTGGATTTTTTCTAAGTACAAAATCGAGAGTGGCTAAAAATCACCTCTTTTTACTTCTCTCGATCAGACACTTAGAAAAAAAACGGAAAAAAAAAAAAAAAACATTTGGATTTTTTCTAAGTACAAAATCGAGAGTGGCTAAAAATCACCTCTTTTTCCTTCTCTCGATCAGACACTTAGAAAAAAAAAAGAAAAAAAAAAAAAAAAAATTGGATTTTTTCAAAGTACAAAATCAAGAGAGGCTAAAAATCACCTCTTTTTCCTTCTCTCGATCAGACACTTAGAAAAAAAACGGAAAAAAAAAAAAAAAAAATTTGGATTTTCTCTAAGTACAAAATCGAGAGAGGCTAAAAATCACCTCTTTTTCCTTCTCTCGATCAGACACTTAGAAAAAAAACCGAACAAAAAAAAAAAAAAATTTGGATTTTTTCTAAGTACAAAATCGAGAGAGGCTAAAAATCACCTCTTTTTCCTTCTCTCGATCAGACACTTAGAAAAAAAACGGAGAAAAAAAAAAAAAAAATGTGGATTTTTTCTAAGTACAAAATCGAGAGTGGCTAAAAATCACCTCTTTTTCCTTCTCTCGATCAGACACTTAGAAAAAAAAATGAAAAAAAAAAAAAAAAAATTGGATTTTTTCTAAGTACAAAATCAAGAGGGGCTAAAAATCACCTCTTTTTCCTTCTCTCGATCAGACACTTAGAAAAAAAACGGAAAAAAAAAAAAAAAAAATTTGGATTTTTTCTAAGTACAAAATCGAGAGAGGCTAAAAATCACCTCTTTTTCCTTCTCTCGATCAGACACTTAGAAAAAAAACGGAAAAAAAAAAAAAAAAAATTGGATTTTTTCTAAGTACAAAATCGAGAGTGGCTAAAAATCACCTCTTTTTCCTTCTCTCGATCAGACACTTAGAAAAAAAACGGAAAAAAAAAAAAAAAAAATTTGGATTTTTTCTAAGTACAAAATCGACAGTGGCTAAAAATCACCTCTTTTTCCTTCTCTCGATCAGACACTTAGAAAAAAAAAAGAAAAAAAAAAAAAAAATTAGATTTTTTCTAAGTACAAAATCAAGAGAGGCTAAAAATCACCTCTTTTTCCTTCTCTCGATCAGACACTTAGAAAAAAAACGGAAAAAAAAAAAAAAACATTTTGATTTTTTCTAAGTACAAAATCGAGAGAGGCTAAAAATCACCTCTTTTTCCTTCTCTCGATCAGACACTTATAAAAAAAACTGAAAAAAAAATAAAAAAATTTTGGATTTTTTCTAAGTACAAAATCGAGAGAGGCTAAAAATCACCTCTTTTTCCTTCTCTCGATCAGACACTTGGAAAAAAAACGGAAAAAAAAAAAAAAAAAAAATTGGATTTTTTCTAAGTACAAAATCGAGAGAGGCTAAAAATCACCTCTTTTTCCTTCTCTCGATCAGACACTTAGAAAAAAAAAAGAAAAAAAAAAAAAAAAAAATTGGATTTTTTCTTAGTACAAAATCAAGAGAGGCTAAAAATCACCTCTTTTTCCTTCTCTCGATCAGACACTTAGAAAAAAAACGGAAAAAAAAAAATAATAATTTGGATTTTTTCTAAGTACAAAATCGAGAGAGGCTAAAAATCACCTCTTTTTCATTCTCTCGATCAGACACTTAGAAAAAAAACGGAAAAAAAAAAAAAAAAAAATTGGATTTTTTCTAAGTACAAAATCAAGAGAGGCTAAAAATCACCTCTTTTTCCTTCTCTCGATCAGACACTTAGAAAAAAAACGGAAAAAAAAAAAAAAAAAATTTGGATTTTTTCTAAGTACAAAATCGAGAGAGGCTAAAAATCACCTCTTTTTCCTTCTCTCGATCAGACACTTAGAAAAAAAAATGAAAAAAAAAAAAAAAAAATTGGATTTTTTCTAAGTACAAAATCGAGAGAGGCTAAAAATCACCTCTTTTTCCTTCTCTCGATCAGACACTTAGAAAAAAAACGGAAAAAAAAAAAAAAAAAATTTGGATTTTTTCTAAGTACAAAATCGAGAGAGGCTAAAAATCACCTCTTTTTCCTTCTCTCGATCAGACACTTAGAAAAAAAACGGAAAAAAAAAAAAAAAATTTGGATTTTTTCTAAGTACAAAATCGAGAGTGGCTAAAAATCACCTCTTTTTCCTTCTCTCGATCAGACACTTAGAAAAAAAAATGAAAAAAAAAAAAAAGAAATTGATTTTTTCTAAGTACAAAATCAAGAGAGGCTAAAAATCACCTCTTTTTCCTTCTCTCGATCAGACACTTAGAAAAAAAACGGAAAAAAAAAAAAAAAAAATTTGGATTTTTTCTTAGTACAAAATCGAGAGAGGCTAAAAATCACCTCTTTTTCCTTCTCTCGATCAGACACTTAGAAAAAAAACTGAAAAAAAAAAAAACAAATTTGGATTTTTTCTAAGTACAAAATCGAGAGAGGCTAAAAATCACCTCTTTTTCCTTCTCTCGATCAGACACTTAGAAAAAAAACGGAAAAAAAAAAAAAAAAATTGGGATTTTTTCTAAGTACAAAATCGAGAGTGGCTAAAAATCACCTCTTTTTCCTTCTCTCGATCAGACACTTAGAAAAAAAACGGAAAAAAAAAAAAAAAAAATTTGGATTTTTTCTAAGTACAAAATCGAGAGTGGCTAAAAATCACCTCTTTTTACTTCTCTCGATCAGACACTTAGAAAAAAAAAAGAAAAAAAAAAAAAAAAAATTGGATTTTTTCTAAGTACAAAATCAAGAGAGGCTAAAAATCACCTCTTTTTCCTTCTCTCGATCAGACACTTAGAAAAAAAACGGAAAAAAAAAAAAAAAAAATTTGGATTTTTTCTAAGTACAAAATCGAGAGAGGCTAAAAATCACCTTTTTTTCCTTCTCTCGATCAGACACTTAGAAAAAAAACGGAAAAAAAAAAAAAAAAAATTTGGATTTTTTCTAAGTACAAAATCGAGAGTGGCTAAAAATCACCTCTTTTTCCTTCTCTCGATCAGACACTAAGAAAAAAAAAAAAGAAAAAAAAAAAAAAAAATTGGATTTTTTCAAAGTACAAAATCAAGAGAGGCTAAAAATCACCTCTTTTTCCTTCTCTCGATCAGACACTTAGAAAAAAAACGGAAAAAAAAAAAAAAAAAATTTGGATTTTTTCTAAGTACAAAATCGAGAGAGGCTAAAAATCACCTCTTTTTCCTTCTCTCGATCAGACACTTAGAAAAAAAACCGAACAAAAAAAAAAAAAAATTTGGATTTTTTCTAAGTACAAAATCGAGAGAGGCTAAAAATCACCTCTTTTTCCTTCTCTCGATCAGACACTTAGAAAAAAAACGGAGAAAAAAAAAAAAAATGTGGATTTTTTCTAAGTACAAAATCGAGAGTGGCTAAAAATCACCTCTTTTTCCTTCTCTCGATCAGACACTTAGAAAAAAAAATGAAAAAAAAAAAAAAAAAATTGGATTTTTTCTAAGTACAAAATCAAGAGAGGCTAAAAATCACCTCTTTTTCCTTCTCTCGATCAGACACTTAGAAAAAAAACGGAAAAAAAAAAAAAAAAATTTGGATTTTTTCTAAGTACAAAATCGAGAGAGGCTAAAAATCACCTCTTTTTCCTTCTCTCGATCAGACACTTAGAAAAAAAACGGAAAAAAAAAAAAAAAAATTTGGATTTTTTCTAAGTACAAAATCGAGAGTGGCTAAAAATCACCTCTTTTTCCTTCTCTCGATCAGACACTTAGAAAAAAAACGGAAAAAAAAAAAAAAAAAATTTGGATTTTTTCTAAGTACAAAATCGAGAGAGGCTAAAAATCACCTCTTTTTCCTTCTCTCGATCAGACACTTAGAAAAAAAACTGAAAAAAAAAAAAAAAAAAATTGGGATTTTTTCTAAGTACAAAATCGAGAGTGGCTAAAAATCACCTCTTTTTCCTTCTCTCGATCAGACACTTAGAAAAAAAAATGAAAAAAAAAAAAAAAAAATTGGGATTTTTTCTAAGTACAAAATCGAAAGAGGCTAAAAATCACCTCTTTTTCCTTCTCTCGATCAGACACTTAGAAAAAAAACGGAAAAAAAAAAAAAAAAAATTTGGATTTTTTCTTAGTACAAAATCGAGAGAGGCTAAAAATCACCTCTTTTTCCTTCTCTCGATCAGACACTTAGAAAAAAAACTGAAAAAAAAAAAAAAAAATTTGGATTTTTTCTAAGTACAAAATCGAGAGAGGCTAAAAATCACCTCTTTTTCCTTCTCTCGATCAGACACTTAGAAAAAAAACGGAGAAAAAAAAAAAAAAATGTGGATTTTTTCTAAGTACAAAATCGAGAGTGGCTAAAAATCACCTCTTTTTCCTTCTCTCGATCAGACACTTAGAAAAAAAAATGAAAAAAAAAAAAAAAAAATTGGATTTTTTCTAAGTACAAAATCAAGAGAGGCTAAAAATCACCTCTTTTTCCTTCTCTCGATCAGACACTTAGAAAAAAAACGGAAAAAAAAAAAAAAAAATTTGGATTTTTTCTAAGTACAAAATCGAGAGTGGCTAAAAATCACCTCTTTTTCCTTCTCTCGATCAGACACTAAAAAAAAACGGAAAAAAAAAAAAAAAAAATTTGGATTTTTTCTAAGTACAAAATCGAGAGAGGCTAAAAATCACCTCTTTTTCCTTCTCTCGATCAGACACTTAGAAAAAAAACTGAAAAAAAAAAAAAAAAAAATTGGGATTTTTTCTAAGTACAAAATCGAGAGTGGCTAAAAATCACCTCTTTTTCCTTCTCTCGATCAGACACTTAGAAAAAAAAAAGAAAAAAAAAAAAAAAAAATTGGGATTTTTTCTAAGTACAAAATCGAGAGAGGCTAAAAATCACCTCTTTTTCCTTCTCTCGATCAGACACTTAGAAAAAAAACCGAACAAAAAAAAAAAAAAATTTGGATTTTTTCTAAGTACAAAATCGAGAGAGGCTAAAAATCACCTCTTTTTCCTTCTCTCGATCAGACACTTAGAAAAAAAACGGAGAAAAAAAAAAAAAAATGTGGATTTTTTCTAAGTACAAAATCGAGAGTGGCTAAAAATCACCTCTTTTTCCTTCTCTCGATCAGACACTTAGAAAAAAAAATGAAAAAAAAAAAAAAAAAATTGGATTTTTTCTAAGTACAAAATCAAGAGAGGCTAAAAATCACCTCTTTTTCCTTCTCTCGATCAGACACTTAGAAAAAAAACGGAAAAAAAAAAAAAAAAATTGGGATTTTTTCTAAGTACAAAATCGAGAGTGGCTAAAAATCACCTCTTTTTCCTTCTCTCGATCAGACACTTAGAAAAAAAACGGAAAAAAAAAAAAAAAAAATTTGGATTTTTTCTAAGTACAAAATCGAGAGTGGCTAAAAATCACCTCTTTTTACTTCTCTCGATCAGACACTTAGAAAAAAAAAAGAAAAAAAAAAAAAAAAAATTGGATTTTTTCTAAGTACAAAATCAAGAGAGGCTAAAAATCACCTCTTTTTCCTTCTCTCGATCAGACACTTAGAAAAAAAACGGAAAAAAAAAAAAAAAAAATTTGGATTTTTTCTAAGTACAAAATCGAGAGAGGCTAAAAATCACCTTTTTTTCCTTCTCTCGATCAGACACTTAGAAAAAAAACGGAAAAAAAAAAAAAAAAAATTTGGATTTTTTCTAAGTACAAAATCGAGAGTGGCTAAAAATCACCTCTTTTTCCTTCTCTCGATCAGACACTAAGAAAAAAAAAAAAGAAAAAAAAAAAAAAAAAATTGGATTTTTTCAAAGTACAAAATCAAGAGAGGCTAAAAATCACCTCTTTTTCCTTCTCTCGATCAGACACTTAGAAAAAAAACGGAAAAAAAAAAAAAAAAAATTTGGATTTTTTCTAAGTACAAAATCGAGAGAGGCTAAAAATCACCTCTTTTTCCTTCTCTCGATCAGACACTTAGAAAAAAAACCGAACAAAAAAAAAAAAAAATTTGGATTTTTTCTAAGTACAAAATCGAGAGAGGCTAAAAATCACCTCTTTTTCCTTCTCTCGATCAGACACTTAGAAAAAAAACGGAGAAAAAAAAAAAAAATGTGGATTTTTTCTAAGTACAAAATCGAGAGTGGCTAAAAATCACCTCTTTTTCCTTCTCTCGATCAGACACTTAGAAAAAAAAATGAAAAAAAAAAAAAAAAAATTGGATTTTTTCTAAGTACAAAATCAAGAGAGGCTAAAAATCACCTCTTTTTCCTTCTCTCGATCAGACACTTAGAAAAAAAACGGAAAAAAAAAAAAAAAAATTTGGATTTTTTCTAAGTACAAAATCGAGAGAGGCTAAAAATCACCTCTTTTTCCTTCTCTCGATCAGACACTTAGAAAAAAAACGGAAAAAAAAAAAAAAAAATTTGGATTTTTTCTAAGTACAAAATCGAGAGTGGCTAAAAATCACCTCTTTTTCCTTCTCTCGATCAGACACTTAGAAAAAAAACGGAAAAAAAAAAAAAAAAAATTTGGATTTTTTCTAAGTACAAAATCGAGAGAGGCTAAAAATCACCTCTTTTTCCTTCTCTCGATCAGACACTTAGAAAAAAAACTGAAAAAAAAAAAAAAAAAATTGGGATTTTTTCTAAGTACAAAATCGAGAGTGGCTAAAAATCACCTCTTTTTCCTTCTCTCGATCAGACACTTAGAAAAAAAAATGAAAAAAAAAAAAAAAAAATTGGGATTTTTTCTAAGTACAAAATCGAAAGAGGCTAAAAATCACCTCTTTTTCCTTCTCTCGATCAGACACTTAGAAAAAAAACGGAAAAAAAAAAAAAAAAAATTTGGATTTTTTCTTAGTACAAAATCGAGAGAGGCTAAAAATCACCTCTTTTTCCTTCTCTCGATCAGACACTTAGAAAAAAAACTGAAAAAAAAAAAAAAAATTTGGATTTTTTCTAAGTACAAAATCGAGAGAGGCTAAAAATCACCTCTTTTTCCTTCTCTCGATCAGACACTTAGAAAAAAAACGGAGAAAAAAAAACAAAAATGTGGATTTTTTCTAAGTACAAAATCGAGAGTGGCTAAAAATCACCTCTTTTTCCTTCTCTCGATCAGACACTTAGAAAAAAAAATGAAAAAAAAAAAAAAAAATTTGGATTTTTTCTAAGTACAAAATCGAGAGTGGCTAAAAATCACCTCTTTTTCCTTCTCTCGATCAGACACTTAGAAAAAAAACGGAAAAAAAAAAAAAAAAATTTTGGATTTTTTCTAAGTACAAAATCGAGAGAGGCTAAAAATCACCTCTTTTTCCTTCTCTCGATCAGACACTTAGAAAAAAAACTGAAAAAAAAAAAAAAAAAAATTGGGATTTTTTCTAAGTACAAAATCGAGAGTGGCTAAAAATCACCTCTTTTTCCTTCTCTCGATCAGACACTTAGAAAAAAAAAAGAAAAAAAAAAAAAAAAAATTGGGATTTTTTCTAAGTACAAAATCGAGAGAGGCTAAAAATCACCTCTTTTTCCTTCTCTCGATCAGACACTTAGAAAAAAAACCGAACAAAAAAAAAAAAAAATTTGGATTTTTTCTAAGTACAAAATCGAGAGAGGCTAAAAATCACCTCTTTTTCCTTCTCTCGATCAGACACTTAGAAAAAAAACGGAGAAAAAAAAAAAAAAATGTGGATTTTTTCTAAGTACAAAATCGAGAGTGGCTAAAAATCACCTCTTTTTCCTTCTCTCGATCAGACACTTAGAAAAAAAAATGAAAAAAAAAAAAAAAAAATTGGATTTTTTCTAAGTACAAAATCAAGAGAGGCTAAAAATCACCTCTTTTTCCTTCTCTCGATCAGACACTTAGAAAAAAAACGGAAAAAAAAAAAAAAAAATTTGGATTTTTTCTTAGTACAAAATCGAGAGAGGCTAAAAATCACCTCTTTTTCCTTCTCTCGATCAGACACTTAGAAAAAAAACGGAAAAAAAAAAAAAAAATTTGGATTTTTTCTAAGTACAAAATCGAGAGTGGCTAAAAATCACCTCTTTTTCCTTCTCTCGATCAGACACTTAGAAAAAAAACGGAAAAAAAAAAAAAAAAAATTTGGATTTTTTCTAAGTACAAAATCGAGAGAGGCTAAAAATCACCTCTTTTTCCTTCTCTCGATCAGACACTTAGAAAAAAAACTGAAAAAAAAAAAAAAAAAAATTGGGATTTTTTCTAAGTACAAAATCGAGAGTGGCTAAAAATCACCTCTTTTTCCTTCTCTCGATCAGACACTTAGAAAAAAAAATGAAAAAAAAAAAAAAAAAATTGGGATTTTTTCTAAGTACAAAATCGAGAGAGGCTAAAAATCACCTCTTTTTCCTTCTCTCGATCAGACACTTAGAAAAAAAACGGAAAAAAAAAAAAAAAAAATTTGGATTTTTTCTAAGTACAAAATCGAGAGAGGCTAAAAATCACCTCTTTTTCCTTCTCTCGATCAGACACTTAGAAAAAAAACTGAAAAAAAAAAAAAAAAAATTGGATTTTTTCTAAGTACAAAATCGAGAGAGGCTAAAAATCACCTCTTTTTCCTTCTCTCGATCAGACACTTAAAAAAAAACTGAAAAAAAAAAAAAAAAAATTGGGATTTTTTCTAAGTACAAAATCGAGAGAGGCTAAAAATCACCTCTTTTTCCATCTCTCGATCAGACACTTAGAAAAAAAACTGAAAAAAAAATAAAAAAAAATTGGATTTTTTCTAAGTACAAAATCGAGAGTGGCTAAAAATCACCTCTTTTTCCTTCTCTCGATCAGACACTTAGAAAAAAAACGGAAATAAAAAAAAAAAAAATTTGGATTTTTTTTTAGTACAAAATCGAGAGAGGCTAAAAATCACCTCTTTTTCCTTCTCTCGATCAGACACTTAGAAAAAAAACGGAAAAAAAAAAAAAAAAAAATTGGATTTTTTCTAAGTACAAAATCGAGAGTGGCTAAAAATCACCTCTTTTTCCTTCTCTCGATCAGACACTTAGAAAAAAAAATGAAAAAAAAAAAAAAAAAATTGGATTTTTTCTAAGTACAAAATCGAGAGAGGCTAAAAATCACCTCTTTTTCCTTCTCTCGATCAGACACTTAGAAAAAAAACGGAAAAAAAAAATAAAAAATTTGGATTTTTTCTAAGTACAAAATCGAGAGAGGCTAAAAATCACCTCTTTTTCCTTCTCTCGATCAGACACTTAGAAAAAAAAATGAAAAAAAAAAAAAAAAAATTGGATTTTTTCTAAGTACAAAATCGAGAGAGGCTAAAAATCACCTCTTTTTCCTTCTCTCGATCAGACACTTAGAAAAAAAAATGAAAAAAAAAAAAAAAAAATTGGATTTTTTCTAAGTACAAAATCGAGAGAGGCTAAAAATCACCTCTTTTTCCTTCTCTCGATCAGACACTTAGAAAAAAAACGGAAAAAAAAAAAAAAAAAAATTGGATTTTTTTTAAGTACAAAATCGAGAGTGGCTAAAAATCACCTCTTTTTCCTTCTCTCGATCAGACACTTAGAAAAAAAAATGAAAAAAAAAAAAAAAAAATTGGATTTTTTCTAAGTACAAAATCGAGAGAGGCTAAAAATCACCTCTTTTTCCTTCTCTCGATCAGACACTTAGAAAAAAAACTGAAAAAAAAAAATAAAAAATTTGGATTTTTTCTAAGTACAAAATCGAGAGAGGCTAAAAATCACCTCTTTTTCCTTCTCTCGATCAGACACTTAGAAAAAAAACGGAAAAAAAAAAAAAAAAATTTGGATTTTTTCTAAGTACAAAATCGAGAGTGGCTAAAAATCACCTCTTTTTCCTTCTCTCGATCAGACACTTAGAAAAAAAAAAGAAAAAAAAAAAAAAGAAATGGATTTTTTCTAAGTACAAAATCAAGAGAGGCTAAAAATCACCTCTTTTTCCTTCTCTCGATCAGACACTTAGAAAAAAAACGGGAAAAAAAAAAAAAAAAATTTGGATTTTTTCTAAGTACAAAATCGAGAGGCTAAAAATCACCTCTTTTTCCTTCTCTCGATCAGACACTTAGAAAAAAAACTGAAAAAAAAAAAAAAAATTTTGGATTTTTTCTAAGTACAAAATCGAGAGAGGCTAAAAATCACCTCTTTTTCCTTCTCTCGATCAGACACTTAGAAAAAAAAATGAAAAAAAAAAAAAAAAATTGGATTTTTTCTAAGTACAAAATCGAGAGAGGCTAAAAATCACCTCTTTTTCCTTCTCTCGATCAGACACTTAGAAAAAAAACGGAAAAAAAAAAATAAAAAATTTGGATTTTTTCTAAGTACAAAATCGAGAGAGGCTAAAAATCACCTCTTTTTCCTTCTCTCGATCAGACACTTAGAAAAAAAACTGAAAAAAAAAAAAAAAAAATTTGGATTTTTTCTAAGTACAAAATCGAGAGAGGCTAAAAATCACCTCTTTTTCCTTCTCTCGATCAGACAATTAGAAAAAAAACTGAAAAAAAAACAAAAACATTTTGGATTTTTTCTAAGTACAAAATCGAGAGAGGCTAAAAATCACCTCTTTTTCCTTCTCTCGATCAGACACTTAGAAAAAAAACGGAAAAAAAAAAAAAAAATGTTGGATTTTTTCTAAGTACAAAATCGAGAGTGGCTAAAAATCACCTCTTTTTCCTTCTCTCGATCAGACACTTAGAAAAAAAACGGGAAAAAAAAAATAAAAATTTGGATTTTTTCTAAGTACAAAATCGAGAGTGGCTAAAAATCACCTCTTTTTACTTCTCTCGATCAGACACTTAGAAAAAAAACGGAAAAAAAAAAAAAAAAAATTTGGATTTTTTCTAAGTACAAAATCGAGAGAGGCTAAAAATCACCTCTTTTTCCTTCTCTCGATCAGACACTTAGAAAAAAAACGGAAAAAAAAAAATAAAAATTTGGATTTTTTCTAAGTACAAAATCGAGAGTGGCTAAAAATCACCTCTTTTTCCTTCTCTCGATCAGACACTTAGAAAAAAAACGGAAAAAAAAAAAAAAAACATTTGGATTTTTTCTAAGTACAAAATCGAGAGAGGCTAAAAATCACCTCTTTTTCCTTCTCTCGATCAGACACTTAGAAAAAAAACGGAGAAAAAAAAAAAAAATGTGGATTTTTTCTAAGTACAAAATCAAGAGAGGCTAAAAATCACCTCTTTTTCCTTCTCTCGATCAGACACTTAGAAAAAAAACGGAAAAAAAAAAAAAAAAAATTTGGATTTTTTCTAAGTACAAAATCGAGAGAGGCTAAAAATCACCTCTTTTTCCTTCTCTCGATCAGACACTTAGAAAAAAAACTGAAAAAAAAAAAAAAAATTTTGGATTTTTTCTAAGTACAAAATCGAGAGAGGCTAAAAATCACCTCTTTTTCCTTCTCTCGATCAGACACTTAGAAAAAAAACGGAAAAAAAAAAAAAAAAATTGGATTTTTTCTAAGTACAAAATCGAGAGTGGCTAAAAATCACCTCTTTTTCCTTCTCTCGATCAGACACTTAGAAAAAAAACGGGAAAAAAAAAAAAAAAATTTGGATTTTTTCTAAGTACAAAATCGAGAGTGGCTAAAAATCACCTCTTTTTACTTCTCTCGATCAGACACTTAGAAAAAAAAATGAAAAAAAAAAAAAAAAATTGGATTTTTTCTAAGTACAAAATCAAGAGAGGCTAAAAATCACCTCTTTTTCCTTCTCTCGATCAGACACTTAGAAAAAAAACGGAAAAAAAAAAAAAAAAATTTGGATTTTTTCTAAGTACAAAATCGAGAGAGGCTAAAAATCACCTTTTTTTCCTTCTCTCGATCAGACACTTAGAAAAAAAACGGAAAAAAAAAAAAAAAAAATTTGGATTTTTTCTAAGTACAAAATCGAGAGTGGCTAAAAATCACCTTTTTCCTTCTCTCGATCAGACACTTAGAAAAAAAAAAGAAAAAAAAAAAAAAAAATTGGATTTTTTCAAAGTACAAAATCAAGAGAGGCTAAAAATCACCTCTTTTTCCTTCTCTCGATCAGACACTTAGAAAAAAAACGGAAAAAAAAAAAAAAAAAATTTGGATTTTTTCATAGTACAAAATCGAGAGAGGCTAAAAATCACCTCTTTTTCCTTCTCTCGATCAGACACTTAGAAAAAAAACCGAACAAAAAAAAAAAAAATTTGGATTTTTTCTAAGTACAAAATCGAGAGTGGCTAAAAATCACCTCTTTTTCCTTCTCTCGATCAGACACTTAGAAAAAAAACGGAAAAAAAAAAAAAAAAAAATTTGGATTTTTTCTAAGTACAAAATCGACAGTGGCTAAAAATCACCTCTTTTTCCTTCTCTCGATCAGACACTTAGAAAAAAAAAAGAAAAAAAAAAAAAAAATTAGATTTTTTCTAAGTACAAAATCGAGAGAGGCTAAAAATCACCTCTTTTTCCTTCTCTCGATCAGACACTTAGAAAAAAAACGGAAAAAAAAAAAAAAAAATTTGGATTTTTTCTAAGTACAAAATCGAGAGTGGCTAAAAATCACCTCTTTTTCCTTCTCTCGATCAGACACTTAGAAAAAAAAATGAAAAAAAAAAAAAAAAAATTGGATTTTTTCTAAGTACAAAATCGAGAGAGGCTAAAAATCACCTCTTTTTCCTTCTCTCGATCAGACACTTAGAAAAAAAACGGAAAAAAAAAAAAAAAAAATGTGGATTTTTTCTAAGTACAAAATCGAGAGAGGCTAAAAATCACCTCTTTTTCCTTCTCTCGATCAGACACTTAGAAAAAAAACGGAAAAAAAAAAAAAAAAAATTGGATTTTTTCTAAGTACAAAATCGAGAGTGGCTAAAAATCACCTCTTTTTCCTTCTCTCGATCAGACACTTAGAAAAAAAAATGAAAAAAAAAAAAAAGAAATGGATTTTTTCTAAGTACAAAATCAAGAGAGGCTAAAAATCACCTCTTTTTCCTTCTCTCGATCAGACACTTAGAAAAAAAACGGAAAAAAAAAAAAAAAAATTTTGGATTTTTTCTAAGTACAAAATCGAGAGAGGCTAAAAATCACCTCTTTTTCCTTCTCTCGATCAGACACTTAGAAAAAAAACTGAAAAAAAAAAAAAAAAATTTGGATTTTTTCTAAGTACAAAATCGAGAGAGGCTAAAAATCACCTCTTTTTCCTTCTCTCGATCAGACACTTAGAAAAAAAACGGAAAAAAAAAAAAAAAAATTTGGATTTTTTCTAAGTACAAAATCGAGAGTGGCTAAAAATCACCTCTTTTTCCTTCTCTCGATCAGACACTTAGAAAAAAAACGGGAAAAAAAAAAATAAAATTTGGATTTTTTCTAAGTACAAAATCGAGAGTGGCTAAAAATCACCTCTTTTTACTTCTCTCGATCAGACACTTAGAAAAAAAAAAGAAAAAAAAAAAAAAAAATTGGATTTTTTCTAAGTACAAAATCAAGAGAGGCTAAAAATCACCTCTTTTTCCTTCTCTCGATCAGACACTTAGAAAAAAAACGGAAAAAAAAAAAAAAAAAATTTGGATTTTTTCTAAGTACAAAATCGAGAGAGGCTAAAAATCACCTTTTTTTCCTTCTCTCGATCAGACACTTAGAAAAAAAACGGAAAAAAAAAAAAAAAAAATTTGGATTTTTTCTAAGTACAAAATCGAGAGTGGCTAAAAATCACCTCTTTTTCCTTCTCTCGATCAGACACTTAGAAAAAAAAAAGAAAAAAAAAAAAAAAAAATTGGATTTTTTCAAAGTACAAAATCAAGAGAGGCTAAAAATCACCTCTTTTTCCTTCTCTCGATCAGACACTTAGAAAAAAAACGGAAAAAAAAAAAAAAAAAATTTGGATTTTTTCTAAGTACAAAATCGAGAGAGGCTAAAAATCACCTCTTTTTCCTTCTCTCGATCAGACACTTAGAAAAAAAACCGAACAAAAAAAAAAAAAATTTGGATTTTTTCTAAGTACAAAATCGAGAGAGGCTAAAAATCACCTCTTTTTCCTTCTCTCGATCAGACACTTAGAAAAAAAACGGAGAAAAAAAAAAAAAAAATGTGGATTTTTTCTAAGTACAAAATCGAGAGTGGCTAAAAATCACCTCTTTTTCCTTCTCTCGATCAGACACTTAGAAAAAAAAATGAAAAAAAAAAAAAAAAATTGGATTTTTTCTAAGTACAAAATCAAGAGGGGCTAAAAATCACCTCTTTTTCCTTCTCTCGATCAGACACTTAGAAAAAAAACGGAAAAAAAAAAATAAAAAATTTGGATTTTTTCTAAGTACAAAATCGAGAGAGGCTAAAAATCACCTCTTTTTCCTTCTCTCGATCAGACACTTAGAAAAAAAACGGAAAAAAAAAAAAAAAAATTTGGATTTTTTCTAAGTACAAAATCGAGAGTGGCTAAAAATCACCTCTTTTTCCTTCTCTCGATCAAACACTTAGAAAAAAAACGGAAAAAAAAAAAAAAAAAAATTTGGATTTTTTCTAAGTACAAAATCGACAGTGGCTAAAAATCACCTCTTTTTCCTTCTCTCGATCAGACACTTAGAAAAAAAAAAGAAAAAAAAAAAAAAATTAGATTTTTTCTAAGTACAAAATCAAGAGAGGCTAAAAATCACCTCTTTTTCCTTCTCTCGATCAGACACTTAGAAAAAAAACGGAAAAAAAAAAAAAAACATTTTGATTTTTTCTAAGTACAAAATCGAGAGAGGCTAAAAATCACCTCTTTTTCCTTCTCTCGATCAGACACTTATAAAAAAAACTGAAAAAAAAATAAAAAAAATTTGGATTTTTTCTAAGTACAAAATCGAGAGAGGCTAAAAATCACCTCTTTTTCCTTCTCTCGATCAGACACTTGGAAAAAAAACGGAAAAAAAAAAAAAAAAAAATTTGGATTTTTTCTAAGTACAAAATCGAGAGAGGCTAAAAATCACCTCTTTTTCCTTCTCTCGATCAGACACTTAGAAAAAAAAAAGAAAAAAAAAAAAAAAAAAATTGGATTTTTTCTTAGTACAAAATCAAGAGAGGCTAAAAATCACCTCTTTTTCCTTCTCTCGATCAGACACTTAGAAAAAAAACGGAAAAAAAAAAATAATAATTTGGATTTTTTCTAAGTACAAAATCGAGAGAGGCTAAAAATCACCTCTTTTTCATTCTCTCGATCAGACACTTAGAAAAAAAACGGAAAAAAAAAAAAAAAAAAATTGGATTTTTTCTAAGTACAAAATCAAGAGAGGCTAAAAATCACCTCTTTTTCCTTCTCTCGATCAGACACTTAGAAAAAAAACGGAAAAAAAAAAAAAAAAATTTGGATTTTTTCTAAGTACAAAATCGAGAGAGGCTAAAAATCACCTCTTTTTCCTTCTCTCGATCAGACACTTAGAAAACAAACGGAAAAAAAAAATAAAAAATTTGGATTTTTTCTAAGTACAAAATCGAGAGTGGCTAAAAATCACCTCTTTTTCCTTCTCTCGATCAGACACTTAGAAAAAAAACGGAAAAAAAAAAAAAAAAAAATTTGGATTTTTTCTAAGTACAAAATTGACAGTGGCTAAAAATCACCTCTTTTTCCTTCTCTCGATCAGACACTTAGAAAAAAAAAAGAAAAAAAAAAAAAAAAATTAGATTTTTTCTAAGTACAAAATCGAGAGAGGCTAAAAATCACCTCTTTTTCCTTCTCTCGATCAGACACTTAGAAAAAAAACGGAAAAAAAAAAAAAAAATTTGGATTTTTTCTAAGTACAAAATCGAGAGTGGCTAAAAATCACCTCTTTTTCCTTCTCTCGATCAGACACTTAGAAAAAAAAATGAAAAAAAAAAAATAAAAATTGGATTTTTTCTAAGTACAAAATCGAGAGAGGCTAAAAATCACCTCTTTTTCCTTCTCTCGATCAGACACTTAGAAAAAAAACGGAAAAAAAAAAAAAAAAATTTGGATTTTTTCTAAGTACAAAATCGAGAGAGGCTAAAAATCACCTCTTTTTCCTTCTCTCGATCAGACACTTAGAAAAAAAACGGGAAAAAAAAAAAAAAATTGGATTTTTTCTAAGTACAAAATCGAGAGTGGCTAAAAATCACCTCTTTTTCCTTCTCTCGATCAGACACTTAGAAAAAAAAAAGAAAAAAAAAAAAAGAAATGGATTTTTTCTAAGTACAAAATCAAGAGAGGCTAAAAATCACCTCTTTTTCCTTCTCTCGATCAGACACTTAGAAAAAAAACGGAAAAAAAAA
The DNA here is from genome assembly GCF_033978785.1 of Entelurus aequoreus. NCBI lineage: Eukaryota > Metazoa > Chordata > Actinopteri > Syngnathiformes > Syngnathidae > Entelurus > Entelurus aequoreus. The sequence goes on from NW_026907995.1 coordinate 133,126, forward strand.
AAAAAAAAATTTGGATTTTTTCCTAGTACAAAATCGAGAGAGGCTAAAAATCACCTCTTTTTCCTTCTCTCGATCAGACACTTAGAAAAAAAACTGAAAAAAAAAAAAAAATTTTGGATTTTTTCTAAGTACAAAATCGAGAGAGGCTAAAAATCACCTCTTTTTCCTTCTCTCGATCAGACACTTAGAAAAAAAACGGAAAAAAAAAAAAATATATATGGATTTTTTCTAAGTACAAAATCGAGAGTGGCTAAAAATCACCTCTTTTTCCTTCTCTCGATCAGACACTTAGAAAAAAAACGGGAAAAAAAAAAAAAAATTTGGATTTTTTCTAAGTACAAAATCGAGAGTGGCTAAAAATCACCTCTTTTTCCTTCTCTCGATCAGACACTTAGAAAAAAAAATGAAAAAAAAAAAAAAAAAATTGGATTTTTTCTAAGTACAAAATCGAGAGAGGCTAAAAATCACCTCTTTTTCCTTCTCTCGATCAGACACTTAGAAAAAAAACGGAAAAAAAAAAAAAAAAAATGTGGATTTTTTCTAAGTACAAAATCGAGAGAGGCTAAAAATCACCTCTTTTTCCTTCTCTCGATCAGACACTTAGAAAAAAAACGGAAAAAAAAAAAAAAAAAATTGGATTTTTTCTAAGTACAAAATCGAGAGTGGCTAAAAATCACCTCTTTTTCCTTCTCTCGATCAGACACTTAGAAAAAAAAATGAAAAAAAAAAAAAAGAAATGGATTTTTTCTAAGTACAAAATCAAGAGAGGCTAAAAATCACCTCTTTTTCCTTCTCTCGATCAGACACTTAGAAAAAAAACGGAAAAAAAAAAAAAAAAATTTTGGATTTTTTCTAAGTACAAAATCGAGAGAGGCTAAAAATCACCTCTTTTTCCTTCTCTCGATCAGACACTTAGAAAAAAAACTGAAAAAAAAAAAAAAAAATTTGGATTTTTTCTAAGTACAAAATCGAGAGAGGCTAAAAATCACCTCTTTTTCCTTCTCTCGATCAGACACTTAGAAAAAAAACGGAAAAAAAAAAAAAAAAATTTGGATTTTTTCTAAGTACAAAATCGAGAGTGGCTAAAAATCACCTCTTTTTCCTTCTCTCGATCAGACACTTAGAAAAAAAACGGGAAAAAAAAAAAAAAAATTTGGATTTTTTCTAAGTACAAAATCGAGAGTGGCTAAAAATCACCTCTTTTTACTTCTCTCGATCAGACACTTAGAAAAAAAAAAGAAAAAAAAAAAAAAAAATTGGATTTTTTCTAAGTACAAAATCAAGAGAGGCTAAAAATCACCTCTTTTTCCTTCTCTCGATCAGACACTTAGAAAAAAAACGGAAAAAAAAAAAAAAAAAATTTGGATTTTTTCTAAGTACAAAATCGAGAGAGGCTAAAAATCACCTTTTTTTCCTTCTCTCGATCAGACACTTAGAAAAAAAACGGAAAAAAAAAAAAAAAAAATTTGGATTTTTTCTAAGTACAAAATCGAGAGTGGCTAAAAATCACCTCTTTTTCCTTCTCTCGATCAGACACTTAGAAAAAAAAAAGAAAAAAAAAAAAAAAAAATTGGATTTTTTCAAAGTACAAAATCAAGAGAGGCTAAAAATCACCTCTTTTTCCTTCTCTCGATCAGACACTTAGAAAAAAAACGGAAAAAAAAAAAAAAAAAATTTGGATTTTTTCTAAGTACAAAATCGAGAGAGGCTAAAAATCACCTCTTTTTCCTTCTCTCGATCAGACACTTAGAAAAAAAACCGAACAAAAAAAAAAAAAATTTGGATTTTTTCTAAGTACAAAATCGAGAGAGGCTAAAAATCACCTCTTTTTCCTTCTCTCGATCAGACACTTAGAAAAAAAACGGAGAAAAAAAAAAAAAAAATGTGGATTTTTTCTAAGTACAAAATCGAGAGTGGCTAAAAATCACCTCTTTTTCCTTCTCTCGATCAGACACTTAGAAAAAAAAATGAAAAAAAAAAAAAAAAAATTGGATTTTTTCTAAGTACAAAATCAAGAGGGGCTAAAAATCACCTCTTTTTCCTTCTCTCGATCAGACACTTAGAAAAAAAACGGAAAAAAAAAAATAAAAAATTTGGATTTTTTCTAAGTACAAAATCGAGAGAGGCTAAAAATCACCTCTTTTTCCTTCTCTCGATCAGACACTTAGAAAAAAAACGGAAAAAAAAAAAAAAAAATTTGGATTTTTTCTAAGTACAAAATCGAGAGTGGCTAAAAATCACCTCTTTTTCCTTCTCTCGATCAAACACTTAGAAAAAAAAACGGAAAAAAAAAAAAAAAAAAATTTGGATTTTTTCTAAGTACAAAATCGACAGTGGCTAAAAATCACCTCTTTTTCCTTCTCTCGATCAGACACTTAGAAAAAAAAAAGAAAAAAAAAAAAAATTAGATTTTTTCTAAGTACAAAATCAAGAGAGGCTAAAAATCACCTCTTTTTCCTTCTCTCGATCAGACACTTAGAAAAAAAACGGAAAAAAAAAAAAAAACATTTTGATTTTTTCTAAGTACAAAATCGAGAGAGGCTAAAAATCACCTCTTTTTCCTTCTCTCGATCAGACACTTATAAAAAAAACTGAAAAAAAAATAAAAAAAATTTGGATTTTTTCTAAGTACAAAATCGAGAGAGGCTAAAAATCACCTCTTTTTCCTTCTCTCGATCAGACACTTGGAAAAAAAACGGAAAAAAAAAAAAAAAAAATTTGGATTTTTTCTAAGTACAAAATCGAGAGAGGCTAAAAATCACCTCTTTTTCCTTCTCTCGATCAGACACTTAGAAAAAAAAAAGAAAAAAAAAAAAAAAAAAATTGGATTTTTTCTTAGTACAAAATCAAGAGAGGCTAAAAATCACCTCTTTTTCCTTCTCTCGATCAGACACTTAGAAAAAAAACGGAAAAAAAAAAATAATAATTTGGATTTTTTCTAAGTACAAAATCGAGAGAGGCTAAAAATCACCTCTTTTTCATTCTCTCGATCAGACACTTAGAAAAAAAACGGAAAAAAAAAAAAAAAAAAAATTGGATTTTTTCTAAGTACAAAATCAAGAGAGGCTAAAAATCACCTCTTTTTCCTTCTCTCGATCAGACACTTAGAAAAAAAACGGAAAAAAAAAAAAAAAAATTTGGATTTTTTCTAAGTACAAAATCGAGAGAGGCTAAAAATCACCTCTTTTTCCTTCTCTCGATCAGACACTTAGAAAACAAACGGAAAAAAAAAATAAAAAATTTGGATTTTTTCTAAGTACAAAATCGAGAGTGGCTAAAAATCACCTCTTTTTCCTTCTCTCGATCAGACACTTAGAAAAAAAACGGAAAAAAAAAAAAAAAAAAATTTGGATTTTTTCTAAGTACAAAATTGACAGTGGCTAAAAATCACCTCTTTTTCCTTCTCTCGATCAGACACTTAGAAAAAAAAAAGAAAAAAAAAAAAAAAAATTAGATTTTTTCTAAGTACAAAATCGAGAGAGGCTAAAAATCACCTCTTTTTCCTTCTCTCGATCAGACACTTAGAAAAAAAACGGAAAAAAAAAAAAAAAATTTGGATTTTTTCTAAGTACAAAATCGAGAGTGGCTAAAAATCACCTCTTTTTCCTTCTCTCGATCAGACACTTAGAAAAAAAAATGAAAAAAAAAAAATAAAAATTGGATTTTTTCTAAGTACAAAATCGAGAGAGGCTAAAAATCACCTCTTTTTCCTTCTCTCGATCAGACACTTAGAAAAAAAACGGAAAAAAAAAAAAAAAATTTGGATTTTTTCTAAGTACAAAATCGAGAGAGGCTAAAAATCACCTCTTTTTCCTTCTCTCGATCAGACACTTAGAAAAAAAACGGGAAAAAAAAAAAAAAATTGGATTTTTTCTAAGTACAAAATCGAGAGTGGCTAAAAATCACCTCTTTTTCCTTCTCTCGATCAGACACTTAGAAAAAAAAAAGAAAAAAAAAAAAAGAAATGGATTTTTTCTAAGTACAAAATCAAGAGAGGCTAAAAATCACCTCTTTTTCCTTCTCTCGATCAGACACTTAGAAAAAAAACGGAAAAAAAAAAAAAAAAAATTTGGATTTTTTCCTAGTACAAAATCGAGAGAGGCTAAAAATCACCTCTTTTTCCTTCTCTCGATCAGACACTTAGAAAAAAAACTGAAAAAAAAAAAAAAATGTTGGATTTTTTCTAAGTACAAAATCGAGAGAGGCTAAAAATCACCTCTTTTTCCTTCTCTCGATCAGACACTTAGAAAAAAAACGGAAAAAAAAAAAAATATATATGGATTTTTTCTAAGTACAAAATCGAGAGTGGCTAAAAATCACCTCTTTTTCCTTCTCTCGATCAGACACTTAGAAAAAAAACGGGAAAAAAAAAAAAAAATTTGGATTTTTTCTAAGTACAAAATCGAGAGTGGCTAAAAATCACCTCTTTTTACTTCTCTCGATCAGACACTTAGAAAAAAAAATGAAAAAAAAAAAAAAAAAATTGGATTTTTTCTAAGTACAAAATCAAGAGAGGCTAAAAATCACCTCTTTTTCCTTCTCTCGATCAGACACTTAGAAAAAAAACGGAAAAAAAAAAAAAAAAAATTTGGATTTTTTCTAAGTACAAAATCGAGAGAGGCTAAAAATCACCTTTTTTTCCTTCTCTCGATCAGACACTTAGAAAAAAAACGGAAAAAAAAAAAAAAAAAATTTGGATTTTTTTCTAAGTACAAAATCGAGAGTGGCTAAAAATCACCTCTTTTTCCTTCTCTCGATCAGACACTTAGAAAAAAAAAAGAAAAAAAAAAAAAAAAAAATTGGATTTTTTCAAAGTACAAAATCAAGAGAGGCTAAAAATCACCTCTTTTTCCTTCTCTCGATCAGACACTTAGAAAAAAAACGGAAAAAAAAAAATTTGGATTTTTTCTAAGTACAAAATCGAGAGAGGCTAAAAATCACCTCTTTTTCCTTCTCTCGATCAGACACTTAGAAAAAAAACCGAACAAAAAAAAAAAAAAATTTGGATTTTTTCTAAGTACAAAATCGAGAGAGGCTAAAAATCACCTCTTTTTCCTTCTCTCGATCAGACACTTAGAAAAAAAACGGAGAAAAAAAAAAAAAAATGTGGATTTTTTCTAAGTACAAAATCGAGAGTGGCTAAAAATCACCTCTTTTTCCTTCTCTCGATCAGACACTTAGAAAAAAAAATGAAAAAAAAAAAAAAAAAATTGGATTTTTTCTAAGTACAAAATCAAGAGAGGCTAAAAATCACCTCTTTTTCCTTCTCTCGATCAGACACTTAGAAAAAAAACGGAAAAAAAAAAAAAAAAATTTGGATTTTTTCTAAGTACAAAATCGAGAGAGGCTAAAAATCACCTCTTTTTCCTTCTCTCGATCAGACACTTAGAAAAAAAACGGAAAAATAAAAAAAAAAATTTGGATTTTTTCTAAGTACAAAATCTAGAGTGGCTAAAAATCACCTCTTTTTCCTTCTCTCGATCAGACACTTAGAAAAAAAACGGAAAAAAAAAAAAAAAAAATTTGGATTTTTTCTAAGTACAAAATCGAGAGAGGCTAAAAATCGCCTCTTTTTCCTTCTCTCGATCAGACACTTAGAAAAAAAACTGAAAAAAAAAAAAAAAAAAATTGGGATTTTTTCTAAGTACAAAATCGAGAGAGGCTAAAAATCACCTCTTTTTCCTTCTCTCGATCAGACACTTAGAAAAAAAACGGAAAAAAAAAAAAAAAAAATTTGGATTTTTTCTAAGTACAAAATCGAGAGTGGCTAAAAATCACCTCTTTTTCCTTCTCTCGATCAGACACTTAGAAAAAAAAATGAAAAAAAAAAAAAAAAAATTGGGATTTTTTCTAAGTACAAAATCGAGAGAGGCTAAAAATCACCTCTTTTTCCTTCTCTCGATCAGACACTTAGAAAAAAAACGGAAAAAAAAAAAAAAAAAAATTTGGATTTTTTCTAAGTACAAAATCGAGAGAGGCTAAAAATCACCTCTTTTTCCTTCTCTCGATCAGACACTTAGAAAAAAAACTGAAAAAAAAAAAAAAAATTTGGATTTTTTCTAAGTACAAAATCGAGAGAGGCTAAAAATCACCTCTTTTTCCTTCTCTCGATCAGACACTTAGAAAAAAAACTGAAAAAAAAAAAAAAAAAATTGGGATTTTTTCTAAGTACAAAATCGAGAGAGGCTAAAAATCACCTCTTTTTCCATCTCTCGATCAGACACTTAGAAAAAAAACTGAAAAAAAAAAAAAAAAAAATTGGATTTTTTCTAAGTACAAAATCGAGAGTGGCTAAAAATCACCTCTTTTTCCTTCTCTCGATCAGACACTTAGAAAAAAAACGGAAAAAAAAAAAAAAAAAATTTGGATTTTTTTTTAGTACAAAATCGAGAGAGGCTAAAAATCACCTCTTTTTCCTTCTCTCGATCAGACACTTAGAAAAAAAACGGAAAAAAAAAAAAATAAAAATTGGATTTTTTCTAAGTACAAAATCGAGAGTGGCTAAAAATCACCTCTTTTTCCTTCTCTCGATCAGACACTTAGAAAAAAAATGAAAAAAAAAAAAAAAAAATTGGATTTTTTCTAAGTACAAAATCGAGAGAGGCTAAAAATCACCTCTTTTTCCTTCTCTCGATCAGACACTTAGAAAAAAAACGGAAAAAAAAAAAAAAAAAAATTTGGATTTTTTCTAAGTACAAAATCGAGAGTGGCTAAAAATCACCTCTTTTTCCTTCTCTCGATCAGACACTTAGAAAAAAAAATGAAAAAAAATAAAAATAAATTGGATTTTTTCTAAGTACAAAATCGAGAGAGGCTAAAAATCACCTCTTTTTCCTTCTCTCGATCAGACACTTAGAAAAAAAACGGAAAAAAAAAAATAAAAAATTTGGATTTTTTCTAAGTACAAAATCGAGAGAGGCTAAAAATCACCTCTTTTTCCTTCTCTCGATCAGACACTTAGAAAAAAAACGGAAAAAAAAAAAAAAAAAATTTGGATTTTTTCTAAGTACAAAATCGAGAGAGGCTAAAAATCACCTCTTTTTCCTTCTCTCGATCAGACAATTAGAAAAAAAACTGAAAAAAAAACAAAAACATTTTGGATTTTTTCTAAGTACAAAATCGAGAGAGGCTAAAAATCACCTCTTTTTCCTTCTCTCGATCAGACACTTAGAAAAAAAACGGAAAAAAAAAAAAAAAAAATTGGATTTTTTCTAAGTACAAAATCGAGAGTGGCTAAAAATCACCTCTTTTTCCTTCTCTCGATCAGACACTTAGAAAAAAAAAAGAAAAAAAAAAAAAAGAAATGGATTTTTTCTAAGTACAAAATCAAGAGAGGCTAAAAATCACCTCTTTTTCCTTCTCTCGATCAGACACTTAGAAAAAAAACGGAAAAAAAAAAAAAAAAAATTTGGATTTTTTCTAAGTACAAAATCGAGAGAGGCTAAAAATCACCTCTTTTTCCTTCTCTCGATCAGACACTTAGAAAAAAAACGGAAAAAAAAAAAAAAAATTTTGGATTTTTTCTAAGTACAAAATCGAGAGTGGCTAAAAATCACCTCTTTTTCCTTCTCTCGATCAGACACTTAGAAAAAAAACGGGAAAAAAAAAATAAAAATTTGGATTTTTTCTAAGTACAAAATCGAGAGTGGCTAAAAATCACCTCTTTTTACTTCTCTCGATCAGACACTTAGAAAAAAAACGGAAAAAAAAAAAAAAAAATTTGGATTTTTTCTAAGTACAAAATCGAGAGAGGCTAAAAATCACCTCTTTTTCCTTCTCTCGATCAGACACTTAGAAAAAAAACGGAAAAAAAAAAAAAAAAAATTGGATTTTTTCTAAGTACAAAATCGAGAGTGGCTAAAAATCACCTCTTTTTCCTTCTCTCGATCAGACACTTAGAAAAAAAAATGAAAAAAAAAAAAAAATAATTGGATTTTTTCAAAGTACAAAATCAAGAGAGGCTAAAAATCACCTCTTTTTCCTTCTCTCGATCAGACACTTAGAAAAAAAACGGAAAAAAAAACAAAAAACATTTGGATTTTTTCTAAGTACAAAATCGAGAGAGGCTAAAAATCACCTCTTTTTCCTTCTCTCGATCAGACACTTAGAAAAAAAACCGAAAAAAAAAAAAAAAAAATTTGGATTTTTTCTAAGTACAAAATCGAGAGAGGCTAAAAATCACCTCTTTTTCCTTCTCTCGATCAGACACTTAGAAAAAAAACGGAGAAAAAAAAAAAAAAAAGTGGATTTTTTCTAAGTACAAAATCGAGAGTGGCTAAAAATCACCTCTTTTTCCTTCTCTCGATCAGACATTTAGAAAAAAAAAAGAAAAAAAAAAAAAAAATTGGATTTTTTCTAAGTACAAAATCAAGAGAGGCTAAAAATCACCTCTTTTTCCTTCTCTCGATCAGACACTTAGAAAAAAAACGGAAAAAAAAAAAAAAAAAATTTGGATTTTTTCTAAGTACAAAATCGAGAGAGGCTAAAAATCACCTCTTTTTCCTTCTCTCGATCAGACACTTAGAAAACAAACGGAAAAAAAAAATAAAAAATTTGGATTTTTTCTAAGTACAAAATCGAGAGTGGCTAAAAATCACCTCTTTTTCCTTATCTCGATCAGACACTTAGAAAAAAAAATGAAAAAAAAAAAAAAAAATTGGATTTTTTCTAAGTACAAAATCAAGAGAGGCTAAAAATCACCTCTTTTTCCTTCTCTCGATCAGACACTTAGAAAAAAAACCGAACAAAAAAAAAAAAAATTTGGATTTTTTCTAAGTACAAAATCGAGAGAGGCTAAAAATCACCTCTTTTTCCTTCTCTCGATCAGACACTTAGAAAAAAAACGGAGAAAAAAAAAAAAAATGTGGATTTTTTCTAAGTACAAAATCGAGAGTGGCTAAAAATCACCTCTTTTTCCTTCTCTCGATCAGACACTTAGAAAAAAAAATGAAAAAAAAAAAAAAAAAATTGGATTTTTTCTAAGTACAAAATCAAGAGAGGCTAAAAATCACCTCTTTTTCCTTCTCTCGATCAGACACTTAGAAAAAAAACGGAAAAAAAAAAAAAAAAATTTGGATTTTTTCTAAGTACAAAATCGAGAGAGGCTAAAAATCACCTCTTTTTCCTTCTCTCGATCAGACACTTAGAAAAAAAACGGAAAAATAAAAAAAAAATTTGGATTTTTTCTAAGTACAAAATCGAGAGTGGCTAAAAATCACCTCTTTTTCCTTCTCTCGATCAGACACTTAGAAAAAAAACGGAAAAAAAAAAAAAAAAAATTTGGATTTTTTCTAAGTACAAAATCGAGAGAGGCTAAAAATCACCTCTTTTTCCTTCTCTCGATCAGACACTTAGAAAAAAAACTGAAAAAAAAAAAAAAAAATTGGGATTTTTTCTAAGTACAAAATCGAGAGAGGCTAAAAATCACCTCTTTTTCCTTCTCTCGATCAGACACTTAGAAAAAAAACGGAAAAAAAAAAAAAAAAATTTGGATTTTTTCTAAGTACAAAATCGAGAGTGGCTAAAAATCACCTCTTTTTCCTTCTCTCGATCAGACACTTAGAAAAAAAAATGAAAAAAAAAAAAAAAAAAATTGGGATTTTTTCTAAGTACAAAATCGAGAGAGGCTAAAAATCACCTCTTTTTCCTTCTCTCGATCAGACACTTAGAAAAAAAACGGAAAAAAAAAAAAAAAAAATTTGGATTTTTTCTAAGTACAAAATCGAGAGAGGCTAAAAATCACCTCTTTTTCCTTCTCTCGATCAGACACTTAGAAAAAAAACTGAAAAAAAAAAAAAAAAATTTGGATTTTTTCTAAGTACAAAATCGAGAGAGGCTAAAAATCACCTCTTTTTCCTTCTCTCGATCAGACACTTAGAAAAAAAACTGAAAAAAAAAAAAAAAAATTGGGATTTTTTCTAAGTACAAAATCGAGAGAGGCTAAAAATCACCTCTTTTTCCATCTCTCGATCAGACACTTAGAAAAAAAACTGAAAAAAAAAAAAAAAAAATTGGATTTTTTCTAAGTACAAAATCGAGAGTGGCTAAAAATCACCTCTTTTTCCTTCTCTCGATCAGACACTTAGAAAAAAAACGGAAAAAAAAAAAAAAAAAAATTTGGATTTTTTTTTAGTACAAAATCGAGAGAGGCTAAAATCACCTCTTTTTCCTTCTCTCGATCAGACACTTAGAAAAAAAACGGAAAAAAAAAAAAATAAAAATTGGATTTTTTCTAAGTACAAAATCGAGAGTGGCTAAAAATCACCTCTTTTTCCTTCTCTCGATCAGACACTTAGAAAAAAAAATGAAAAAAAAAAAAAAAAATTGGATTTTTTCTAAGTACAAAATCGAGAGAGGCTAAAAATCACCTCTTTTTCCTTCTCTCGATCAGACACTTAGAAAAAAAACGGAAAAAAAAAAAAAAAAATTTGGATTTTTTCTAAGTACAAAATCGAGAGTGGCTAAAAATCACCTCTTTTTCCTTCTCTCGATCAGACACTTAGAAAAAAAAATGAAAAAAAAAAAAAATAAATTGGATTTTTTCTAAGTACAAAATCGAGAGAGGCTAAAAATCACCTCTTTTTCCTTCTCTCGATCAGACACTTAGAAAAAAAACGGAAAAAAAAAAATAAAAAATTTGGATTTTTTCTAAGTACAAAATCGAGAGAGGCTAAAAATCACCTCTTTTTCCTTCTCTCGATCAGACACTTAGAAAAAAAACGGAAAAAAAAAAAAAAAAAATTTGGGTTTTTCTAAGTACAAAATCGAGAGAGGCTAAAAATCACCTCTTTTTCCTTCTCTCGATCAGACAATTAGAAAAAAAACTGAAAAAAAACAAAAACATTTTGGATTTTTTCTAAGTACAAAATCGAGAGAGGCTAAAAATCACCTCTTTTTCCTTCTCTCGATCAGACACTTAGAAAAAAAACGGAAAAAAAAAAAAAAAAATTGGATTTTTTCTAAGTACAAAATCGAGAGTGGCTAAAAATCACCTCTTTTTCCTTCTCTCGATCAGACACTTAGAAAAAAAAAGAAAAAAAAAAAAAAGAAATGGATTTTTTCTAAGTACAAAATCAAGAGAGGCTAAAAATCACCTCTTTTTCCTTCTCTCGATCAGACACTTAGAAAAAAAACGGAAAAAAAAAAAAAAAAAATTTGGATTTTTTCTAAGTACAAAATCGAGAGAGGCTAAAAATCACCTCTTTTTCCTTCTCTCGATCAGACACTTAGAAAAAAAACGGAAAAAAAAAAAAAAAATTTTGGATTTTTTCTAAGTACAAAATCGAGAGTGGCTAAAAATCACCTCTTTTTCCTTCTCTCGATCAGACACTTAGAAAAAAAACGGGAAAAAAAAAATAAAAATTTGGATTTTTTCTAAGTACAAAATCGAGAGTGGCTAAAAATCACCTCTTTTTACTTCTCTCGATCAGACACTTAGAAAAAAAACGGAAAAAAAAAAAAAAAAATTTGGATTTTTTCTAAGTACAAAATCGAGAGAGGCTAAAAATCACCTCTTTTTCCTTCTCTCGATCAGACACTTAGAAAAAAAACGGAAAAAAAAAAAAAAAAAATTGGATTTTTTCTAAGTACAAAATCGAGAGTGGCTAAAAATCACCTCTTTTTCCTTCTCTCGATCAGACACTTAGAAAAAAAAATGAAAAAAAAAAAAAAATAATTGGATTTTTTCAAAGTACAAAATCAAGAGAGGCTAAAATCACCTCTTTTTCCTTCTCTCGATCAGACACTTAGAAAAAAAACGGAAAAAAAAACAAAAAACATTTGGATTTTTTCTAAGTACAAAATCGAGAGAGGCTAAAAATCACCTCTTTTTCCTTCTCTCGATCAGACACTTAGAAAAAAAACCGAAAAAAAAAAAAAAAAATTTGGATTTTTTCTAAGTACAAAATCGAGAGAGGCTAAAAATCACCTCTTTTTCCTTCTCTCGATCAGACACTTAGAAAAAAAACGGAGAAAAAAAAAAAAAAAAGTGGATTTTTTCTAAGTACAAAATCGAGAGTGGCTAAAAATCACCTCTTTTTCCTTCTCTCGATCAGACACTTAGAAAAAAAAAAGAAAAAAAAAAAAAAAATTGGATTTTTTCTAAGTACAAAATCAAGAGAGGCTAAAAATCACCTCTTTTTCCTTCTCTCGATCAGACACTTAGAAAAAAAACGGAAAAAAAAAAAAAAAAAATTTGGATTTTTTCTAAGTACAAAATCGAGAGAGGCTAAAAATCACCTCTTTTTCCTTCTCTCGATCAGACACTTAGAAAACAAACGGAAAAAAAAAATAAAAAATTTGGATTTTTTCTAAGTACAAAATCGAGAGTGGCTAAAAATCACCTCTTTTTCCTTATCTCGATCAGACACTTAGAAAAAAAAAGAAAAAAAAAAAAAAGAAATGGATTTTTTCTAAGTACAAAATCAAGAGAGGCTAAAAATCACCTCTTTTTCCTTCTCTCGATCAGACACTTAGAAAAAAAACGGAAAAAAAAAAAAAAAAAATTGGATTTTTTCTAAGTACAAAATCGAGAGAGGCTAAAAATCACCTCTTTTTCCTTCTCTCGATCAGACACTTAGAAAAAAAACTGAAAAAAAAAAAAAAAATTTTGGATTTTTTCTAAGTACAAAATCGAGAGAGGCTAAAAATCACCTCTTTTTCCTTCTCTCGATCAGACACTTAGAAAAAAAACGGAAAAAAAAAAAAAAAAAATTTGGATTTTTTCTAAGTACAAAATCGAGAGTGGCTAAAAATCACCTCTTTTTCCTTCTCTCGATCAGACACTTAGAAAAAAAACGGGAAAAAAAAAAAAAAAATTTGGATTTTTTCTAAGTACAAAATCGAGAGTGGCTAAAAATCACCTCTTTTTCCTTCTCTCGATCAGACACTTAGAAAAAAAACGGAAAAAAAAAAAAAAAAAAATTGGATTTTTTCTAAGTACAAAATCGAGAGAGGCTAAAAATCACCTCTTTTTCCTTCTCTCGATCAGACACTTAGAAAAAAAACTGAAAAAAAAAAAAAAAATTTTGGATTTTTTCTAAGTACAAAATCGAGAGAGGCTAAAAATCACCTCTTTTTCCTTCTCTCGATCAGACACTTAGAAAAAAAACGGAAAAAAAAAAAAAAAAATTTGGATTTTTTCTAAGTACAAAATCGAGAGTGGCTAAAAATCACCTCTTTTTCCTTCTCTCGATCAGACACTTAGAAAAAAAACGGGAAAAAAAAAAAAAAAATTTGGATTTTTTCTAAGTACAAAATCGAGAGTGGCTAAAAATCACCTCTTTTTACTTCTCTCGATCAGACACTTAGAAAAAAAAATGAAAAAAAAAAAAAAAAATTGGATTTTTTCTAAGTACAAAATCAACAGAGGCTAAAAATCACCTCTTTTTCCTTCTCTCGATCAGACACTTAGAAAAAAAACGGAAAAAAAAAAAAAAAAATTTGGATTTTTTCTAAGTACAAAATCGAGAGAGGCTAAAAATCACCTTTTTTTCCTTCTCTCGATCAGACACTTAGAAAAAAAACGGAAAAAAAAAAAAAAAAAATTTGGATTTTTTCTAAGTACAAAATCGAGAGTGGCTAAAAATCACCTTTTTCCTTCTCTCGATCAGACACTTAGAAAAAAAAAAGAAAAAAAAAAAAAAAAATTGGATTTTTTCAAAGTACAAAATCAAGAGAGGCTAAAAATCACCTCTTTTTCCTTCTCTCGATCAGACACTTAGAAAAAAAACGGAAAAAAAAAAAAAAAAAATTTGGATTTTTTCTAAGTACAAAATCGAGAGAGGCTAAAAATCACCTCTTTTTCCTTCTCTCGATCAGACACTTAGAAAAAAAACGGAAAAAAAAAAAAAAAATTTTGGATTTTTTCTAAGTACAAAATCGAGAGTGGCTAAAAATCACCTTTTTCCTTCTCTCGATCAGACACTTAGAAAAAAAAAAGAAAAAAAAAAAAAAAAAATTGGATTTTTTCAAAGTACAAAATCAAGAGAGGCTAAAAATCACCTCTTTTTCCTTCTCTCGATCAGACACTTAGAAAAAAAACGGAAAAAAAAAAAAAAAAAAATTTGGATTTTTTCTAAGTACAAAATCGAGAGAGGCTAAAAATCACCTCTTTTTCCTTCTCTCGATCAGACACTTAGAAAAAAAACCGAACAAAAAAAAAAAAAATTTGGATTTTTTCTAAGTACAAAATCGAGAGTGGCTAAAAATCACCTCTTTTTCCTTCTCTCGATCAGACACTTAGAAAAAAAACGGAAAAAAAAAAAAAAAAAATTTGGATTTTTTCTAAGTACAAAATCGACAGTGGCTAAAAATCACCTCTTTTTCCTTCTCTCGATCAGACACTTAGAAAAAAAAAAGAAAAAAAAAAAAAAAATTAGATTTTTTCTAAGTACAAAATCGAGAGAGGCTAAAAATCACCTCTTTTTCCTTCTCTCGATCAGACACTTAGAAAAAAAACGGAAAAAAAAAAAAAAAAATTTGGATTTTTTCTAAGTACAAAATCGAGAGTGGCTAAAAATCACCTCTTTTTCCTTCTCTCGATCAGACACTTAGAAAAAAAAATGAAAAAAAAAAAAAAAAAATTGGATTTTTTCTAAGTACAAAATCGAGAGAGGCTAAAAATCACCTCTTTTTCCTTCTCTCGATCAGACACTTAGAAAAAAAACGGAAAAAAAAAAAAAAAAATTTGGATTTTTTCTAAGTACAAAATCGAGAGTGGCTAAAAATCACCTCTTTTTCCTTCTCTCGATCAGACACTTAGAAAAAAAACGGGAAAAAAAAAAAAAAAATTTGGATTTTTTCTAAGTACAAAATCGAGAGTGGCTAAAAATCACCTCTTTTTACTTCTCTCGATCAGACACTTAGAAAAAAAAATGAAAAAAAAAAAAAAAAATTGGATTTTTTCTAAGTACAAAATCAACAGAGGCTAAAAATCACCTCTTTTTCCTTCTCTCGATCAGACACTTAGAAAAAAAACGGGAAAAAAAAAAAAAAAAATTTGGATTTTTTCTAAGTACAAAATCGAGAGAGGCTAAAAATCACCTTTTTTTCCTTCTCTCGATCAGACACTTAGAAAAAAAACGGAAAAAAAAAAAAAAAAAATTTGGATTTTTTCTAAGTACAAAATCGAGAGTGGCTAAAAATCACCTTTTTCCTTCTCTCGATCAGACACTTAGAAAAAAAAAAGAAAAAAAAAAAAAAAATTGGATTTTTTCAAAGTACAAAATCAAGAGAGGCTAAAAATCACCTCTTTTTCCTTCTCTCGATCAGACACTTAGAAAAAAAACGGAAAAAAAAAAAAAAAAATTTGGATTTTTTCTAAGTACAAAATCGAGAGAGGCTAAAAATCACCTCTTTTTCCTTCTCTCGATCAGACACTTAGAAAAAAAACGGAAAAAAAAAAAAAAAAATTTGGATTTTTTCTAAGTACAAAATCGAGAGTGGCTAAAAATCACCTTTTTCCTTCTCTCGATCAGACACTTAGAAAAAAAAAAGAAAAAAAAAAAAAAAAAATTGGATTTTTTCAAAGTACAAAATCAAGAGAGGCTAAAAATCACCTCTTTTTCCTTCTCTCGATCAGACACTTAGAAAAAAAACGGAAAAAAAAAAAAAAAAAATTTGGATTTTTTCTAAGTACAAAATCGAGAGAGGCTAAAAATCACCTCTTTTTCCTTCTCTCGATCAGACACTTAGAAAAAAAACCGAACAAAAAAAAAAAAAATTTGGATTTTTTCTAAGTACAAAATCGAGAGTGGCTAAAAATCACCTCTTTTTCCTTCTCTCGATCAGACACTTAGAAAAAAAACGGAAAAAAAAAAAAAAAAAAATTTGGATTTTTTCTAAGTACAAAATCGACAGTGGCTAAAAATCACCTCTTTTTCCTTCTCTCGATCAGACACTTAGAAAAAAAAAAGAAAAAAAAAAAAAAAATTAGATTTTTTCTAAGTACAAAATCGAGAGAGGCTAAAAATCACCTCTTTTTCCTTCTCTCGATCAGACACTTAGAAAAAAAACGGAAAAAAAAAAAAAAAAATTTGGATTTTTTCTAAGTACAAAATCGAGAGTGGCTAAAAATCACCTCTTTTTCCTTCTCTCGATCAGACACTTAGAAAAAAAAATGAAAAAAAAAAAAAAAAAATTGGATTTTTTCTAAGTACAAAATCGAGAGAGGCTAAAAATCACCTCTTTTTCCTTCTCTCGATCAGACACTTAGAAAAAAAACGGAAAAAAAAAAAAAAAAATTTGGATTTTTTCTAAGTACAAAATCGAGAGTGGCTAAAAATCACCTCTTTTTCCTTCTCTCGATCAGACACTTAGAAAAAAAAATGAAAAAAAAAAAAAAGAAATGGATTTTTTCTAAGTACAAAATCAAGAGAGGCTAAAAATCACCTCTTTTTTCTTCTCTCGATCAGACACTTAGAAAAAAAACGGAAAAAAAAAAAAAAAAATTTGGATTTTTTCTAAGTACAAAATCGAGAGTGGCTAAAAATCACCTCTTTTTCCTTCTCTCGATCAGACACTTAGAAAAAAAACGGGAAAAAAAAAAAAAAAATTTGGATTTTTTCTAAGTACAAAATCGAGAGTGGCTAAAAATCACCTCTTTTTACTTCTCTCGATCAGACACTTAGAAAAAAAAATGAAAAAAAAAAAAAAAAAATTGGATTTTTTCTAAGTACAAAATCAAGAGAGGCTAAAAATCACCTCTTTTTCCTTCTCTCGATCAGACACTTAGAAAAAAAACGGAAAAAAAAAAAAAAAAAAATTGGATTTTTTCTAAGTACAAAATCGAGAGAGGCTAAAAATCACCTTTTTTTCCTTCTCTCGATCAGACACTTAGAAAAAAAACGGAAAAAAAAAAAAAAAAAATTTGGATTTTTTCTAAGTACAAAATCGAGAGTGGCTAAAAATCACCTCTTTTTCCTTCTCTCGATCAGACACTTAGAAAAAAAACCGAACAAAAAAAAAAAAAAATTTGGATTTTTTCTAAGTACAAAATCGAGAGAGGCTAAAAATCACCTCTTTTTCCTTCTCTCGATCAGACACTTAGAAAAAAAACGGAGAAAAAAAAAAAAAAATGTGGATTTTTTCTAAGTACAAAATCGAGAGTGGCTAAAAATCACCTCTTTTTCCTTCTCTCGATCAGACACTTAGAAAAAAAAATGAAAAAAAAAAAAAAAAAATTGGATTTTTTCTAAGTACAAAATCAAGAGGGGCTAAAAATCACCTCTTTTTCCTTCTCTCGATCAGACACTTAGAAAAAAAACGGAAAAAAAAAAAAAAAAAATTTGGATTTTTTCTAAGTACAAAATCGAGAGAGGCTAAAAATCACCTCTTTTTCCTTCTCTCGATCAGACACTTAGAAAAAAAACGGAAAAAAATAAAATAAAATTTGGATTTTTTCTAAGTACAAAATCGAGAGTGGCTAAAAATCACCTCTTTTTCCTTCTCTCGATCAGACACTTAGAAAAAAAACGGAAAAAAAAAAAAAAAAATTTGGATTTTTTCTAAGTACAAAATCGACAGTGGCTAAAAATCACCTCTTTTTCCTTCTCTCGATCAGACACTTAGAAAAAAAAAAGAAAAAAAAAAAAAATTAGATTTTTTCTAAGTACAAAATCAAGAGAGGCTAAAAATCACCTCTTTTTCCTTCTCTCGATCAGACACTTAGAAAAAAAACGGAAAAAAAAAAAAAAACATTTTGATTTTTTCTAAGTACAAAATCGAGAGAGGCTAAAAATCACCTCTTTTTCCTTCTCTCGATCAGACACTTATAAAAAAAACTGAAAAAAAAATAAAAAAATTTTGGATTTTTTCTAAGTACAAAATCGAGAGAGGCTAAAAATCACCTCTTTTTCCTTCTCTCGATCAGACACTTGGAAAAAAAACGGAAAAAAAAAAAAAAAAAAATTTGGATTTTTTCTAAGTACAAAATCGAGAGAGGCTAAAAATCACCTCTTTTTCCTTCTCTCGATCAGACACTTAGAAAAAAAAAAGAAAAAAAAAAAAAAAAAAATTGGATTTTTTCTTAGTACAAAATCAAGAGAGGCTAAAAATCACCTCTTTTTCCTTCTCTCGATCAGACACTTAGAAAAAAAACGGAAAAAAAAAAAAAAAAATTTGGATTTTTTCTAAGTACAAAATCGAGAGAGGCTAAAAATCACCTCTTTTTCATTCTCTCGATCAGACACTTAGAAAAAAAACGGAAAAAAAAAAAAAAAAAAATTGGATTTTTTCTAAGTACAAAATCAAGAGAGGCTAAAAATCACCTCTTTTTCCTTCTCTCGATCAGACACTTAGAAAAAAAACGGAAAAAAAAAAAAAAAAAAATTGGATTTTTTCTAAGTACAAAATCGAGAGAGGCTAAAAATCACCTCTTTTTCCTTCTCTCGATCAGACACTTAGAAAACAAACGGAAAAAAAAAATAAAAAATTTGGATTTTTTCTAAGTACAAAATCGAGAGTGGCTAAAAATCACCTCTTTTTCCTTCTCTCGATCAGACACTTAGAAAAAAAACGGAAAAAAAAAAAAAAAAAAATTTGGATTTTTTCTAAGTACAAAATTGACAGTGGCTAAAAATCACCTCTTTTTCCTTCTCTCGATCAGACACTTAGAAAAAAAAAAGAAAAAAAAGAAAAAAAATTAGATTTTTTCTAAGTACAAAATCGAGAGAGGCTAAAAATCACCTCTTTTTCCTTCTCTCGATCAGACACTTAGAAAAAAAACGGAAAAAAAAAAAAAAAAATTTGGATTTTTTCTAAGTACAAAATCGAGAGTGGCTAAAAATCACCTCTTTTTCCTTCTCTCGATCAGACACTTAGAAAAAAAAATGAAAAAAAAAAAAAAAAAATTGGATTTTTTCTAAGTACAAAATCGAGAGAGGCTAAAAATCACCTCTTTTTCCTTCTCTCGATCAGACACTTAGAAAAAAAACGGAAAAAAAAAAAAAAAAATTTGGATTTTTTCTAAGTACAAAATCGAGAGAGGCTAAAAATCACCTCTTTTTCCTTCTCTCGATCAGACACTTAGAAAAAAAACGGAAAAAAAAAAAAAAAATTTGGATTTTTTCTAAGTACAAAATCGAGAGTGGCTAAAAATCACCTCTTTTTCCTTCTCTCGATCAGACACTTAGAAAAAAAAATGAAAAAAAAAAAAAAGAAATGGATTTTTTCTAAGTACAAAATCAAGAGAGGCTAAAAATCACCTCTTTTTCCTTCTCTCGATCAGACACTTAGAAAAAAAACGGAAAAAAAAAAAAAAAAAATTTGGATTTTTTCTTAGTACAAAATCGAGAGAGGCTAAAAATCACCTCTTTTTCCTTCTCTCGATCAGACACTTAGAAAAAAAACTGAAAAAAAAAAAAAAAATTTTGGATTTTTTCTAAGTACAAAATCGAGAGAGGCTAAAAATCACCTCTTTTTCCTTCTCTCGATCAGACACTTAGAAAAAAAACGGAAAAAAAAAAAAAAAAATATGGATTTTTTCTAAGTACAAAATCGAGAGTGGCTAAAAATCACCTCTTTTTCCTTCTCTCGATCAGACACTTAGAAAAAAAACGGGAAAAAAAAAAAAAAATTTGGATTTTTTCTAAGTACAAAATCGAGAGTGGCTAAAAATCACCTCTTTTTACTTCTCTCGATCAGACACTTAGAAAAAAAAATGAAAAAAAAAAAAAAAAATTGGATTTTTTCTAAGTACAAAATCAAGAGAGGCTAAAAATCACCTCTTTTTCCTTCTCTCGATCAGACACTTAGAAAAAAAACGGAAAAAAAAAAAAAAAAAATTTGGATTTTTTCTAAGTACAAAATCGAGAGAGGCTAAAAATCACCTCTTTTTCCTTCTCTCGATCAGACACTTAGAAAAAAAACGGAAAAAAAAAAAAAAAAAATTTGGATTTTTTCTAAGTACAAAATCGAGAGTGGCTAAAAATCACCTCTTTTTCCTTCTCTCGATCAGACACTTAGAAAAAAAAAAGAAAAAAAAAAAAAAAAATTGGATTTTTTCAAAGTACAAAATCAAGAGAGGCTAAAAATCACCTCTTTTTCCTTCTCTCGATCAGACACTTAGAAAAAAAACGGAAAAAAAAAAAAAAAAAATTTGGATTTTTTCTAAGTACAAAATCGAGAGAGGCTAAAAATCACCTCTTTTTCCTTCTCTCGATCAGACACTTAGAAAAAAAACGGAAAAAAAAAAAAAAAAAATTTGGATTTTTTCTAAGTACAAAATCGAGAGAGGCTAAAAATCACCTCTTTTTCCTTCTCTCGATCAGACACTTAGAAAAAAAACGGAAAAAAAAAAAAAAAAATTTGGATTTTTTCTAAGTACAAAATCGAGAGTGGCTAAAAATCACCTCTTTTTCCTTCTCTCGATCAGACACTTAGAAAAAAAAATGAAAAAAAAAAAAAAGAAATGGATTTTTTCTAAGTACAAAATCAAGAGAGGCTAAAAATCACCTCTTTTTCCTTCTCTCGATCAGACACTTAGAAAAAAAACGGAAAAAAAAAAAAAAAAAATTGGATTTTTTCTAAGTACAAAATCGAGAGAGGCTAAAAATCACCTCTTTTTCCTTCTCTCGATCAGACACTTAGAAAAAAAACTGAAAAAAAAAAAAAAAAATTTGGATTTTTTCTAAGTACAAAATCGAGAGAGGCTAAAAATCACCTCTTTTTCCTTCTCTCGATCAGACACTTAGAAAAAAAACGGAAAAAAAAAAAAAAAAATTTGGATTTTTTCTAAGTACAAAATCGAGAGTGGCTAAAAATCACCTATTTTTCCTTCTCTCGATCAGACACTTAGAAAAAAAACGGGAAAAAAAAAAAAAAAAATTGGATTTTTTCTAAGTACAAAATCGAGAGTGGCTAAAAATCACCTCTTTTTACTTCTCTCGATCAGACACTTAGAAAAAAAAATGAAAAAAAAAAAAAAAAAATTGGATTTTTTCTAAGTACAAAATCAAGAGAGGCTAAAAATCACCTCTTTTTCCTTCTCTCGATCAGACACTTAGAAAAAAAACGGAAAAAAAAAAAAAAAAAATTTGGATTTTTTCTAAGTACAAAATCGAGAGAGGCTAAAAATCACCTTTTTTTCCTTCTCTCGATCAGACACTTAGAAAAAAAACGGAAAAAAAAAAAAAAAAAATTTGGATTTTTTCTAAGTACAAAATCGAGAGTGGCTAAAAATCACCTCTTTTTCCTTCTCTCGATCAGACACTTAGAAAAAAAACGGAAAAAAAAAAAAAAAAAATTTGGATTTTTTCTAAGTACAAAATCGAGAGTGGCTAAAAATCACCTCTTTTTCCTACTCTCGATCAGACACTTAGAAAAAAAAATGAAAAAAAAAAAAAAAAATTTTGGATTTTTTCTAAGTACAAAATCGAGAGAGGCTAAAAATCACCTCTTTTTCCTTCTCTCGATCAGACACTTAGAAAAAAAAACGGAAAAAAAAAAAAAAAAAATTGGATTTTTTCTAAGTACAAAATCGAGAGAGGCTAAAAATCACCTCTTTTTCCTTCTCTCGATCAGACACTTAGAAAAAAAACGGAGAAAAAAAAAAAAAAAATGTGGATTTTTTCTAAGTACAAAATCGAGAGTGGCTAAAAATCACCTCTTTTTCCTTCTCTCGATCAGACACTTAGAAAAAAAAATGAAAAAAAAAAAAAAAAATTGGATTTTTTCTCAGTACAAAATCAAGAGGGGCTAAAAATCACCTCTTTTTCCTTCTCTCGATCAGACACTTAGAAAAAAAACGGAAAAAAAAAAAAAAAAAATTTGGATTTTTTCTAAGTACAAAATCGAGAGAGGCTAAAAATCACCTCTTTTTCCTTCTCTCGATCAGACACTTAGAAAAAAAACGGAAAAAAAAAAATAATAATTTGGATTTTTTCTAAGTACAAAATCGAGAGTGGCTAAAAATCACCTCTTTTTCCTTCTCTCGATCAGACACTTAGAAAAAAAACGGAAAAAAAAAAAAAAAAAATTTGGATTTTTTCTAAGTACAAAATCGACAGTGGCTAAAAATCACCTCTTTTTCCTTCTCTCGATCAGACACTTAGAAAAAAAAAAGAAAAAAAAAAAAAATTAGATTTTTTCTAAGTACAAAATCAAGAGAGGCTAAAAATCACCTCTTTTTCCTTCTCTCGATCAGACACTTAGAAAAAAAACGGAAAAAAAAAAAAAAACATTTTGATTTTTTCTAAGTACAAAATCGAGAGAGGCTAAAAATCACCTCTTTTTCCTTCTCTCGATCAGACACTTATAAAAAAAACTGAAAAAAAAATAAAAAAATTTTGGATTTTTTCTAAGTACAAAATCGAGAGAGGCTAAAAATCACCTCTTTTTCCTTCTCTCGATCAGACACTTGGAAAAAAAACGGAAAAAAAAAAAAAAAAAAATTTGGATTTTTTCTAAGTACAAAATCGAGAGAGGCTAAAAATCACCTCTTTTTCCTTCTCTCGATCAGACACTTAGAAAAAAAAAAAAAAAAAAAAAAAAAAAATTGGATTTTTTCTTAGTACAAAATCAAGAGAGGCTAAAAATCACCTCTTTTTCCTTCTCTCGATCAGACACTTAGAAAAAAAACGGAAAAAAAAAAAAAAAAATTTGGATTTTTTCTAAGTACAAAATCGAGAGAGGCTAAAAATCACCTCTTTTTCATTCTCTCGATCAGACACTTAGAAAAAAAACGGAAAAAAAAAAAAAAAAAAATTGGATTTTTTCTAAGTACAAAATCAAGAGAGGCTAAAAATCACCTCTTTTTCCTTCTCTCGATCAGACACTTAGAAAAAAAACGGAAAAAAAAAAAAAAAAAATTTGGATTTTTTCTAAGTACAAAATCGAGAGAGGCTAAAAATCACCTCTTTTTCCTTCTCTCGATCAGACACTTAGAAAACAAACGGAAAAAAAAAATAAAAAATTTGGATTTTTTCTAAGTACAAAATCGAGAGTGGCTAAAAATCACCTCTTTTTCCTTCTCTCGATCAGACACTTAGAAAAAAAACGGAAAAAAAAAAAAAAAAAAATTTGGATTTTTTCTAAGTACAAAATCGAGAGAGGCTAAAAATCACCTCTTTTTCCTTCTCTCGATCAGACACTTAGAAAAAAAACCGAACAAAAAAAAAAAAAAATTTGGATTTTTTCTAAGTACAAAATCGAGAGAGGCTAAAAATCACCTCTTTTTCCTTCTCTCGATCAGACACTTAGAAAAAAAACGGAGAAAAAAAAAAAAAAATGTGGATTTTTTCTAAGTACAAAATCGAGAGTGGCTAAAAATCACCTCTTTTTCCTTCTCTCGATCAGACACTTAGAAAAAAAAATGAAAAAAAAAAAAAAAAAATTGGATTTTTTCTAAGTACAAAATCAAGAGAGGCTAAAAATCACCTCTTTTTCCTTCTCTCGATCAGACACTTAGAAAAAAAACGGAAAAAAAAAAAAAAAAATTTGGATTTTTTCTAAGTACAAAATCGAGAGAGGCTAAAAATCACCTCTTTTTCCTTCTCTCGATCAGACACTTAGAAAAAAAACGGAAAAATAAAAAAAAAAAATTGGATTTTTTCTAAGTACAAAATCGAGAGTGGCTAAAAATCACCTCTTTTTCCTTCTCTCGATCAGACACTTAGAAAAAAAACGGAAAAAAAAAAAAAAAAAATTTGGATTTTTTCTAAGTACAAAATCGAGAGAGGCTAAAAATCACCTCTTTTTCCTTCTCTCGATCAGACACTTAGAAAAAAAACTGAAAAAAAAAAAAAAAAAAATTGGGATTTTTTCTAAGTACAAAATCGAGAGAGGCTAAAAATCACCTCTTTTTCCTTCTCTCGATCAGACACTTAGAAAAAAAACGGAAAAAAAAAAAAAAAAAAATTTGGATTTTTTCTAAGTACAAAATCGAGAGTGGCTAAAAATCACCTCTTTTTCCTTCTCTCGATCAGACACTTAGAAAAAAAAATGAAAAAAAAAAAAAAAAAATTGGGATTTTTTCTAAGTACAAAATCGAGAGAGGCTAAAAATCACCTCTTTTTCCTTCTCTCGATCAGACACTTAGAAAAAAAACGGAAAAAAAAAAAAAAAAAATTTGGATTTTTTCTAAGTACAAAATCGAGAGAGGCTAAAAATCACCTCTTTTTCCTTCTCTCGATCAGACACTTAGAAAAAAAACTGAAAAAAAAAAAAAAAAATTTGGATTTTTTCTAAGTACAAAATCGAGAGAGGCTAAAAATCACCTCTTTTTCCTTCTCTCGATCAGACACTTAGAAAAAAAACTGAAAAAAAAAAAAAAAAAATTGGGATTTTTTCTAAGTACAAAATCGAGAGAGGCTAAAAATCACCTCTTTTTCCATCTCTCGATCAGACACTTAGAAAAAAAACTGAAAAAAAAAAAAAAAAAAATTGGATTTTTTCTAAGTACAAAATCGAGAGTGGCTAAAAATCACCTCTTTTTCCTTCTCTCGATCAGACACTTAGAAAAAAAACGGGGAAAAAAAAAAAAAAAATTTGGATTTTTTTTTAGTACAAAATCGAGAGAGGCTAAAAATCACCTCTTTTTCCTTCTCTCGATCAGACACTTAGAAAAAAAACGGAAAAAAAAAAAAAAAAAAATTGGATTTTTTCTAAGTACAAAATCGAGAGTGGCTAAAAATCACCTCTTTTTCCTTCTCTCGATCAGACACTTAGAAAAAAAAATGAAAAAAAAAAAAAAAAAATTGGATTTTTTCTAAGTACAAAATCGAGAGAGGCTAAAAATCACCTCTTTTTCCTTCTCTCGATCAGACACTTAGAAAAAAAACGGAAAAAAAAAAATAAAAAATTTGGATTTTTTCTAAGTACAAAATCGAGAGAGGCTAAAAATCACCTCTTTTTCCTTCTCTCGATCAGACACTTAGAAAAAAAAATGAAAAAAAAAAAAAAAAAAATTTGGATTTTTTCTAAGTACAAAATCGAGAGAGGCTAAAAATCACCTCTTTTTCCTTCTCTCGATCAGACACTTAGAAAAAAAAATGAAAAAAAAAAAAAAAAAATTGGATTTTTTCTAAGTACAAAATCGAGAGAGGCTAAAAATCACCTCTTTTTCCTTCTCTCGATCAGACACTTAGAAAAAAAACGGAAAAAAAAAAAAAAAAAATTTGGATTTTTTCTAAGTACAAAATCGAGAGTGGCTAAAAATCACCTCTTTTTCCTTCTCTCGATCAGACACTTAGAAAAAAAAATGAAAAAAAAAAAAAAAAAATTGGATTTTTTCTAAGTACAAAATCGAGAGAGGCTAAAAATCACCTCTTTTTCCTTCTCTCGATCAGACACTTAGAAAAAAAACGGAAAAAAAAAATAAAAAATTTGGATTTTTTCTAAGTACAAAATCGAGAGAGGCTAAAAATCACCTCTTTTTCCTTCTCTCGATCAGACACTTAGAAAAAAAACGGAAAAAAAAAAAAAAAATTTGGATTTTTTCTAAGTACAAAATCGAGAGTGGCTAAAAATCACCTCTTTTTCCTTCTCTCGATCAGACACTTAGAAAAAAAAAAGAAAAAAAAAAAAAAGAAATGGATTTTTTCTAAGTACAAAATCAAGAGAGGCTAAAAATCACCTCTTTTTCCTTCTCTCGATCAGACACTTAGAAAAAAAACGGAAAAAAAAAAAAAAAAAATTTGGATTTTTTCTAAGTACAAAATCGAGAGGCTAAAAATCACCTCTTTTTCCTTCTCTCGATCAGACACTTAGAAAAAAAACTGAAAAAAAAAAAAAAAAATTTGGATTTTTTCTAAGTACAAAATCGAGAGAGGCTAAAAATCACCTCTTTTTCCTTCTCTCGATCAGACACTTAGAAAAAAAACGGAAAAAAAAACAAAAAACATTTGGATTTTTTCTAAGTACAAAATCGAGAGAGGCTAAAAATCACCTCTTTTTCCTTCTCTCGATCAGACACTTAGAAAAAAAACCGAAAAAAAAAAAAAAAAAATTTGGATTTTTTCTAAGTACAAAATCGAGAGAGGCTAAAAATCACCTCTTTTTCCTTCTCTCGATCAGACACTTAGAAAAAAAACGGAGAAAAAAAAAAAAAAAAGTGGATTTTTTCTAAGTACAAAATCGAGAGTGGCTAAAAATCACCTCTTTTTCCTTCTCTCGATCAGACATTTAGAAAAAAAAAAGAAAAAAAAAAAAAAAATTGGATTTTTTCTAAGTACAAAATCAAGAGAGGCTAAAAATCACCTCTTTTTCCTTCTCTCGATCAGACACTTAGAAAAAAAACGGAAAAAAAAAAAAAAAAAATTTGGATTTTTTCTAAGTACAAAATCGAGAGAGGCTAAAAATCACCTCTTTTTCCTTCTCTCGATCAGACACTTAGAAAACAAACGGAAAAAAAAAATAAAAAATTTGGATTTTTTCTAAGTACAAAATCGAGAGTGGCTAAAAATCACCTCTTTTTCCTTATCTCGATCAGACACTTAGAAAAAAAAATGAAAAAAAAAAAAAAAAAATTGGATTTTTTCTAAGTACAAAATCAAGAGAGGCTAAAAATCACCTCTTTTTCCTTCTCTCGATCAGACACTTAGAAAAAAAACCGAACAAAAAAAAAAAAAAATTTGGATTTTTTCTAAGTACAAAATCGAGAGAGGCTAAAAATCACCTCTTTTTCCTTCTCTCGATCAGACACTTAGAAAAAAAACGGAGAAAAAAAAAAAAAAATGTGGATTTTTTCTAAGTACAAAATCGAGAGTGGCTAAAAATCACCTCTTTTTCCTTCTCTCGATCAGACACTTAGAAAAAAAAATGAAAAAAAAAAAAAAAAAATTGGATTTTTTCTAAGTAAAAAATCAAGAGAGGCTAAAAATCACCTCTTTTTCCTTCTCTCGATCAGACACTTAGAAAAAAAACGGAAAAAAAAAAAAAAAAATTTGGATTTTTTCTAAGTACAAAATCGAGAGAGGCTAAAAATCACCTCTTTTTCCTTCTCTCGATCAGACACTTAGAAAAAAAACGGAAAAATAAAAAAAAAAATTTGGATTTTTTCTAAGTACAAAATCGAGAGTGGCTAAAAATCACCTCTTTTTCCTTCTCTCGATCAGACACTTAGAAAAAAAACGGAAAAAAAAAAAAAAAAAATTTGGATTTTTTCTAAGTACAAAATCGAGAGAGGCTAAAAATCACCTCTTTTTCCTTCTCTCGATCAGACACTTAGAAAAAAAACTGAAAAAAAAAAAAAAAAAAATTGGGATTTTTTCTAAGTACAAAATCGAGAGAGGCTAAAAATCACCTCTTTTTCCTTCTCTCGATCAGACACTTAGAAAAAAAACGGAAAAAAAAAAAAAAAAAATTTGGATTTTTTCTAAGTACAAAATCGAGAGTGGCTAAAAATCACCTCTTTTTCCTTCTCTCGATCAGACACTTAGAAAAAAAAATGAAAAAAAAAAAAAAAAAAATTGGGATTTTTTCTAAGTACAAAATCGAGAGAGGCTAAAAATCACCTCTTTTTCCTTCTCTCGATCAGACACTTAGAAAAAAAACGGAAAAAAAAAAAAAAAAAAATTTGGATTTTTTCTAAGTACAAAATCGAGAGAGGCTAAAAATCACCTCTTTTTCCTTCTCTCGATCAGACACTTAGAAAAAAAACTGAAAAAAAAAAAAAAAAATTTGGATTTTTTCTAAGTACAAAATCGAGAGAGGCTAAAAATCACCTCTTTTTCCTTCTCTCGATCAGACACTTAGAAAAAAAACTGAAAAAAAAAAAAAAAAAAATTGGGATTTTTTCTAAGTACAAAATCGAGAGAGGCTAAAAATCACCTCTTTTTCCATCTCTCGATCAGACACTTAGAAAAAAAACTGAAAAAAAAAAAAAAAAAAATTGGATTTTTTCTAAGTACAAAATCGAGAGTGGCTAAAAATCACCTCTTTTTCCTTCTCTCGATCAGACACTTAGAAAAAAAACGGAAAAAAAAAAAAAAAAAATTTGGATTTTTTTTTAGTACAAAATCGAGAGAGGCTAAAAATCACCTCTTTTTCCTTCTCTCGATCAGACACTTAGAAAAAAAACGGAAAAAAAAAAAAATAAAAATTGGATTTTTTCTAAGTACAAAATCGAGAGTGGCTAAAAATCACCTCTTTTTCCTTCTCTCGATCAGACACTTAGAAAAAAAAATGAAAAAAAAAAAAAAAAAATTGGATTTTTTCTAAGTACAAAATCGAGAGAGGCTAAAAATCACCTCTTTTTCCTTCTCTCGATCAGACACTTAGAAAAAAAACGGAAAAAAAAAAAAAAAATTTGGATTTTTTCTAAGTACAAAATCGAGAGTGGCTAAAAATCACCTCTTTTTCCTTCTCTCGATCAGACACTTAGAAAAAAAAATGAAAAAAAAAATAAATAAATTGGATTTTTTCTAAGTACAAAATCGAGAGAGGCTAAAAATCACCTCTTTTTCCTTCTCTCGATCAGACACTTAGAAAAAAAACGGAAAAAAAAAAATAAAAAATTTGGATTTTTTCTAAGTACAAAATCGAGAGAGGCTAAAAATCACCTCTTTTTCCTTCTCTCGATCAGACACTTAGAAAAAAAACGGAAAAAAAAAAAAAAAAAATTTGGATTTTTTCTAAGTACAAAATCGAGAGAGGCTAAAAATCACCTCTTTTTCCTTCTCTCGATCAGACAATTAGAAAAAAAACTGAAAAAAAAACAAAAACATTTTGGATTTTTTCTAAGTACAAAATCGAGAGAGGCTAAAAATCACCTCTTTTTCCTTCTCTCGATCAGACACTTAGAAAAAAAACGGAAAAAAAAAAAAAAAAATTTGGATTTTTTCTAAGTACAAAATCGAGAGTGGCTAAAAATCACCTCTTTTTCCTTCTCTCGATCAGACACTTAGAAAAAAAAAAGAAAAAAAAAAAAAAGAAATGGATTTTTTCTAAGTACAAAATCAAGAGAGGCTAAAAATCACCTCTTTTTCCTTCTCTCGATCAGACACTTAGAAAAAAAACGGAAAAAAAAAAAAAAAAAAATTTGGATTTTTTCTAAGTACAAAATCGAGAGAGGCTAAAAATCACCTCTTTTTCCTTCTCTCGATCAGACACTTAGAAAAAAAACGGAAAAAAAAAAAAAAAAATTTGGATTTTTTCTAAGTACAAAATCGAGAGTGGCTAAAAATCACCTCTTTTTCCTTCTCTCGATCAGACACTTAGAAAAAAAACGGGAAAAAAAAAATAAAAATTTGGATTTTTTCTAAGTACAAAATCGAGAGTGGCTAAAAATCACCTCTTTTTACTTCTCTCGATCAGACACTTAGAAAAAAAACGGAAAAAAAAAAAAAAAAAATTTGGATTTTTTCTAAGTACAAAATCGAGAGAGGCTAAAAATCACCTCTTTTTCCTTCTCTCGATCAGACACTTAGAAAAAAAACGGAAAAAAAAAAAAAAAAAATTGGATTTTTTCTAAGTACAAAATCGAGAGTGGCTAAAAATCACCTCTTTTTCCTTCTCTCGATCAGACACTTAGAAAAAAAAATGAAAAAAAAAAAAAAATAATTGGATTTTTTCAAAGTACAAAATCAAGAGAGGCTAAAAATCACCTCTTTTTCCTTCTCTCGATCAGACACTTAGAAAAAAAACGGAAAAAAAAACAAAAAACATTTGGATTTTTTCTAAGTACAAAATCGAGAGAGGCTAAAAATCACCTCTTTTTCCTTCTCTCGATCAGACACTTAGAAAAAAAACCGAAAAAAAAAAAAAAAAAATTTGGATTTTTTCTAAGTACAAAATCGAGAGAGGCTAAAAATCACCTCTTTTTCCTTCTCTCGATCAGACACTTAGAAAAAAACGGAGAAAAAAAAAAAAAAAAGTGGATTTTTTCTAAGTACAAAATCGAGAGTGGCTAAAAATCACCTCTTTTTCCTTCTCTCGATCAGACACTTAGAAAAAAAAAAGAAAAAAAAAAAAAAAATTGGATTTTTTCTAAGTACAAAATCAAGAGAGGCTAAAAATCACCTCTTTTTCCTTCTCTCGATCAGACACTTAGAAAAAAAACGGAAAAAAAAAAAAAAAAAAATTTGGATTTTTTCTAAGTACAAAATCGAGAGAGGCTAAAAATCACCTCTTTTTCCTTCTCTCGATCAGACACTTAGAAAACAAACGGAAAAAAAAAATAAAAAATTTGGATTTTTTCTAAGTACAAAATCGAGAGTGGCTAAAAATCACCTCTTTTTCCTTATCTCGATCAGACACTTAGAAAAAAAAAAGAAAAAAAAAAAAAAGAAATGGATTTTTTCTAAGTACAAAATCAAGAGAGGCTAAAAATCACCTCTTTTTCCTTCTCTCGATCAGACACTTAGAAAAAAAACGGAAAAAAAAAAAAAAAAAAATTGGATTTTTTCTAAGTACAAAATCGAGAGAGGCTAAAAATCACCTCTTTTTCCTTCTCTCGATCAGACACTTAGAAAAAAAACTGAAAAAAAAAAAAAAAATTTTGGATTTTTTCTAAGTACAAAATCGAGAGAGGCTAAAAATCACCTCTTTTTCCTTCTCTCGATCAGACACTTAGAAAAAAAACGGAAAAAAAAAAAATAAAATTTGGATTTTTTCTAAGTACAAAATCGAGAGTGGCTAAAAATCACCTCTTTTTCCTTCTCTCGATCAGACACTTAGAAAAAAAACGGGAAAAAAAAAAAAAAAATTTGGATTTTTTCTAAGTACAAAATCGAGAGTGGCTAAAAATCACCTCTTTTTACTTCTCTCGATCAGACACTTAGAAAAAAAAATGAAAAAAAAAAAAAAAAATTGGATTTTTTCTAAGTACAAAATCAACAGAGGCTAAAAATCACCTCTTTTTCCTTCTCTCGATCAGACACTTAGAAAAAAAACGGAAAAAAAAAAAAAAAAAATTTGGATTTTTTCTAAGTACAAAATCGAGAGAGGCTAAAAATCACCTTTTTTTCCTTCTCTCGATCAGACACTTAGAAAAAAAACGGAAAAAAAAAAAAAAAAAAATTTGGATTTTTTCTAAGTACAAAATCGAGAGTGGCTAAAAATCACCTTTTTCCTTCTCTCGATCAGACACTTAGAAAAAAAAAAGAAAAAAAAAAAAAAAAAATTGGATTTTTTCAAAGTACAAAATCAAGAGAGGCTAAAAATCACCTCTTTTTCCTTCTCTCGATCAGACACTTAGAAAAAAAACGGAAAAAAAAAAAAAAAAAATTTGGATTTTTTCTAAGTACAAAATCGAGAGAGGCTAAAAATCACCTCTTTTTCCTTCTCTCGATCAGACACTTAGAAAAAAAACGGAAAAAAAAAAAAAAAATTTTGGATTTTTTCTAAGTACAAAATCGAGAGTGGCTAAAAATCACCTTTTTCCTTCTCTCGATCAGACACTTAGAAAAAAAAAAGAAAAAAAAAAAAAAAAAATTGGATTTTTTCAAAGTACAAAATCAAGAGAGGCTAAAAATCACCTCTTTTTCCTTCTCTCGATCAGACACTTAGAAAAAAAACGGAAAAAAAAAAAAAAAAAATTTGGATTTTTTCTAAGTACAAAATCGAGAGAGGCTAAAAATCACCTCTTTTTCCTTCTCTCGATCAGACACTTAGAAAAAAAACCGAACAAAAAAAAAAAAAATTTGGATTTTTTCTAAGTACAAAATCGAGAGTGGCTAAAAATCACCTCTTTTTCCTTCTCTCGATCAGACACTTAGAAAAAAAACGGAAAAAAAAAAAAAAAAAAATTTGGATTTTTTCTAAGTACAAAATCGACAGTGGCTAAAAATCACCTCTTTTTCCTTCTCTCGATCAGACACTTAGAAAAAAAAAAGAAAAAAAAAAAAAAAATTAGATTTTTTCTAAGTACAAAATCGAGAGAGGCTAAAAATCACCTCTTTTTCCTTCTCTCGATCAGACACTTAGAAAAAAAACGGAAAAAAAAAAAAAAAAATTTGGATTTTTTCTAAGTACAAAATCGAGAGTGGCTAAAAATCACCTCTTTTTCCTTCTCTCGATCAGACACTTAGAAAAAAAAATGAAAAAAAAAAATAAAAAATTGGATTTTTTCTAAGTACAAAATCGAGAGAGGCTAAAAATCACCTCTTTTTCCTTCTCTCGATCAGACACTTAGAAAAAAAACGGAAAAAAAAAAAAAAAAATTTGGATTTTTTCTAAGTACAAAATCGAGAGTGGCTAAAAATCACCTCTTTTTCCTTCTCTCGATCAGACACTTAGAAAAAAAACGGGAAAAAAAAAAAAAAAATTTGGATTTTTTCTAAGTACAAAATCGAGAGTGGCTAAAAATCACCTCTTTTTACTTCTCTCGATCAGACACTTAGAAAAAAAAATGAAAAAAAAAAAAAAAAATTGGATTTTTTCTAAGTACAAAATCAACAGAGGCTAAAAATCACCTCTTTTTCCTTCTCTCGATCAGACACTTAGAAAAAAAACGGGAAAAAAAAAAAAAAAAATTTGGATTTTTTCTAAGTACAAAATCGAGAGAGGCTAAAAATCACCTTTTTTTCCTTCTCTCGATCAGACACTTAGAAAAAAAACGGAAAAAAAAAAAAAAAAAATTTGGATTTTTTCTAAGTACAAAATCGAGAGTGGCTAAAAATCACCTTTTTCCTTCTCTCGATCAGACACTTAGAAAAAAAAAAGAAAAAAAAAAAAAAAAATTGGATTTTTTCAAAGTACAAAATCAAGAGAGGCTAAAAATCACCTCTTTTTCCTTCTCTCGATCAGACACTTAGAAAAAAAACGGAAAAAAAAAAAAAAAAATTTGGATTTTTTCTAAGTACAAAATCGAGAGAGGCTAAAAATCACCTCTTTTTCCTTCTCTCGATCAGACACTTAGAAAAAAAACGGAAAAAAAAAAAAAAAAAATTTGGATTTTTTCTAAGTACAAAATCGAGAGTGGCTAAAAATCACCTTTTTCCTTCTCTCGATCAGACACTTAGAAAAAAAAAAGAAAAAAAAAAAAAAAAATTGGATTTTTTCAAAGTACAAAATCAAGAGAGGCTAAAAATCACCTCTTTTTCCTTCTCTCGATCAGACACTTAGAAAAAAAACGGAAAAAAAAAAAAAAAAAATTTGGATTTTTTCTAAGTACAAAATCGAGAGAGGCTAAAAATCACCTCTTTTTCCTTCTCTCGATCAGACACTTAGAAAAAAAAACCGAACAAAAAAAAAAAAAATTTGGATTTTTTCTAAGTACAAAATCGAGAGTGGCTAAAAATCACCTCTTTTTCCTTCTCTCGATCAGACACTTAGAAAAAAAACGGAAAAAAAAAAAAAAAAAAATTTGGATTTTTTCTAAGTACAAAATCGACAGTGGCTAAAAATCACCTCTTTTTCCTTCTCTCGATCAGACACTTAGAAAAAAAAAAGAAAAAAAAAAAAAAAATTAGATTTTTTCTAAGTACAAAATCGAGAGAGGCTAAAAATCACCTCTTTTTCCTTCTCTCGATCAGACACTTAGAAAAAAAAACGGAAAAAAAAAAAAAAAAAATTTGGATTTTTTCTAAGTACAAAATCGAGAGTGGCTAAAAATCACCTCTTTTTCCTTCTCTCGATCAGACACTTAGAAAAAAAAATGAAAAAAAAAAAAAAAAAATTGGATTTTTTCTAAGTACAAAATCGAGAGAGGCTAAAAATCACCTCTTTTTCCTTCTCTCGATCAGACACTTAGAAAAAAAACGGAAAAAAAAAAAAAAAAATTTGGATTTTTTCTAAGTACAAAATCGAGAGTGGCTAAAAATCACCTCTTTTTCCTTCTCTCGATCAGACACTTAGAAAAAAAAATGAAAAAAAAAAAAAAGAAATGGATTTTTTCTAAGTACAAAATCAAGAGAGGCTAAAAATCACCTCTTTTTTCTTCTCTCGATCAGACACTTAGAAAAAAAACGGAAAAAAAAAAAAAAAAATTTGGATTTTTTCTAAGTACAAAATCGAGAGAGGCTAAAAATCACCTCTTTTTTCTTCTCTCGATCAGACACTTAGAAAAAAAACTGAAAAAAAAAAAAAAAAATTTGGATTTTTTCTAAGTACAAAATCGAGAGAGGCTAAAAATCACCTCTTTTTCCTTCTCTCGATCAGACACTTAGAAAAAAAACGGAAAAAAAAAAAAAAAAAATTTGGATTTTTTCTAAGTACAAAATCGAGAGTGGCTAAAAATCACCTCTTTTTCCTTCTCTCGATCAGACACTTAGAAAAAAAACGGGAAAAAAAAAAAAAAAATTTGGATTTTTTCTAAGTACAAAATCGAGAGTGGCTAAAAATCACCTCTTTTTACTTCTCTCGATCAGACACTTAGAAAAAAAAATGAAAAAAAAAAAAAAAAATTGGATTTTTTCTAAGTACAAAATCAAGAGAGGCTAAAAATCACCTCTTTTTCCTTCTCTCGATCAGACACTTAGAAAAAAAACGGAAAAAAAAAAAAAAAAAATTTGGATTTTTTCTAAGTACAAAATCGAGAGAGGCTAAAAATCACCTTTTTTTCCTTCTCTCGATCAGACACTTAGAAAAAAAACGGAAAAAAAAAAAAAAAAAATTTGGATTTTTTCTAAGTACAAAATCGAGAGTGGCTAAAAATCACCTCTTTTTCCTTCTCTCGATCAGACACTTAGAAAAAAAACCGAACAAAAAAAAAAAAAAATTTGGATTTTTTCTAAGTACAAAATCGAGAGAGGCTAAAAATCACCTCTTTTTCCTTCTCTCGATCAGACACTTAGAAAAAAAACGGAGAAAAAAAAAAAAAAAATGTGGATTTTTTCTAAGTACAAAATCGAGAGTGGCTAAAAATCACCTCTTTTTCCTTCTCTCGATCAGACACTTAGAAAAAAAAATGAAAAAAAAAAAAAAAAAATTGGATTTTTTCTAAGTACAAAATCAAGAGGGGCTAAAAATCACCTCTTTTTCCTTCTCTCGATCAGACACTTAGAAAAAAAACGGAAAAAAAAAAAAAAAAAATTTGGATTTTTTCTAAGTACAAAATCGAGAGAGGCTAAAAATCACCTCTTTTTCCTTCTCTCGATCAGACACTTAGAAAAAAAACGGAAAAAAATAAAATAAAATTTGGATTTTTTCTAAGTACAAAATCGAGAGTGGCTAAAAATCACCTCTTTTTCCTTCTCTCGATCAGACACTTAGAAAAAAAACGGAAAAAAAAAAAAAAAAATTTGGATTTTTTCTAAGTACAAAATCGACAGTGGCTAAAAATCACCTCTTTTTCCTTCTCTCGATCAGACACTTAGAAAAAAAAAAGAAAAAAAAAAAAAAATTAGATTTTTTCTAAGTACAAAATCAAGAGAGGCTAAAAATCACCTCTTTTTCCTTCTCTCGATCAGACACTTAGAAAAAAAACGGAAAAAAAAAAAAAAACATTTTGATTTTTTCTAAGTACAAAATCGAGAGAGGCTAAAAATCACCTCTTTTTCCTTCTCTCGATCAGACACTTATAAAAAAAACTGAAAAAAAAATAAAAAAATTTTGGATTTTTTCTAAGTACAAAATCGAGAGAGGCTAAAAATCACCTCTTTTTCCTTCTCTCGATCAGACACTTGGAAAAAAAACGGAAAAAAAAAAAAAAAAAAATTTGGATTTTTTCTAAGTACAAAATCGAGAGAGGCTAAAAATCACCTCTTTTTCCTTCTCTCGATCAGACACTTAGAAAAAAAAAAGAAAAAAAAAAAAAAAAAAATTGGATTTTTTCTTAGTACAAAATCAAGAGAGGCTAAAAATCACCTCTTTTTCCTTCTCTCGATCAGACACTTAGAAAAAAAACGGAAAAAAAAAAAAAAAAATTTGGATTTTTTCTAAGTACAAAATCGAGAGAGGCTAAAAATCACCTCTTTTTCATTCTCTCGATCAGACACTTAGAAAAAAAACGGGAAAAAAAAAAAAAAAAATTTGGATTTTTTCTAAGTACAAAATCGAGAGAGGCTAAAAATCACCTTTTTTTCCTTCTCTCGATCAGACACTTAGAAAAAAAACGGAAAAAAAAAAAAAAAAAATTTGGATTTTTTCTAAGTACAAAATCGAGAGTGGCTAAAAATCACCTTTTTCCTTCTCTCGATCAGACACTTAGAAAAAAAAAAGAAAAAAAAAAAAAAAAAATTGGATTTTTTCAAAGTACAAAATCAAGAGAGGCTAAAAATCACCTCTTTTTCCTTCTCTCGATCAGACACTTAGAAAAAAAACGGAAAAAAAAAAAAAAAAATTTGGATTTTTTCTAAGTACAAAATCGAGAGAGGCTAAAAATCACCTCTTTTTCCTTCTCTCGATCAGACACTTAGAAAAAAAACGGAAAAAAAAAAAAAAAAAATTGGATTTTTTCTAAGTACAAAATCGAGAGTGGCTAAAAATCACCTCTTTTTCCTTCTCTCGATCAGACACTTAGAAAAAAAACGGGAAAAAAAAAAAAAAAATTTGGATTTTTTCTAAGTACAAAATCGAGAGTGGCTAAAAATCACCTCTTTTTACTTCTCTCGATCAGACACTTAGAAAAAAAAATGAAAAAAAAAAAAAAAATTGGATTTTTTCTAAGTACAAAATCAACAGAGGCTAAAAATCACCTCTTTTTCCTTCTCTCGATCAGACACTTAGAAAAAAAACGGGAAAAAAAAAAAAAAAAATTTGGATTTTTTCTAAGTACAAAATCGAGAGAGGCTAAAAATCACCTTTTTTTCCTTCTCTCGATCAGACACTTAGAAAAAAAACGGAAAAAAAAAAAAAAAAAATTTGGATTTTTTCTAAGTACAAAATCGAGAGTGGCTAAAAATCACCTTTTTCCTTCTCTCGATCAGACACTTAGAAAAAAAAAAGAAAAAAAAAAAAAAAAATTGGATTTTTTCAAAGTACAAAATCAAGAGAGGCTAAAAATCACCTCTTTTTCCTTCTCTCGATCAGACACTTAGAAAAAAAACGGAAAAAAAAAAAAAAAAATTTGGATTTTTTCTAAGTACAAAATCGAGAGAGGCTAAAAATCACCTCTTTTTCCTTCTCTCGATCAGACACTTAGAAAAAAAACGGAAAAAAAAAAAAAAAAATTTGGATTTTTTCTAAGTACAAAATCGAGAGTGGCTAAAAATCACCTTTTTCCTTCTCTCGATCAGACACTTAGAAAAAAAAAAGAAAAAAAAAAAAAAAAATTGGATTTTTTCAAAGTACAAAATCAAGAGAGGCTAAAAATCACCTCTTTTTCCTTCTCTCGATCAGACACTTAGAAAAAAAACGGAAAAAAAAAAAAAAAAAATTTGGATTTTTTCTAAGTACAAAATCGAGAGAGGCTAAAAATCACCTCTTTTTCCTTCTCTCGATCAGACACTTAGAAAAAAAACCGAACAAAAAAAAAAAAAATTTGGATTTTTTCTAAGTACAAAATCGAGAGTGGCTAAAAATCACCTCTTTTTCCTTCTCTCGATCAGACACTTAGAAAAAAAACGGAAAAAAAAAAAAAAAAAAATTTGGATTTTTTCTAAGTACAAAATCGACAGTGGCTAAAAATCACCTCTTTTTCCTTCTCTCGATCAGACACTTAGAAAAAAAAAAGAAAAAAAAAAAAAAAATTAGATTTTTTCTAAGTACAAAATCGAGAGAGGCTAAAAATCACCTCTTTTTCCTTCTCTCGATCAGACACTTAGAAAAAAAACGGAAAAAAAAAAAAAAAAATTTGGATTTTTTCTAAGTACAAAATCGAGAGTGGCTAAAAATCACCTCTTTTTCCTTCTCTCGATCAGACACTTAGAAAAAAAAATGAAAAAAAAAAAAAAAAAATTGGATTTTTTCTAAGTACAAAATCGAGAGAGGCTAAAAATCACCTCTTTTTCCTTCTCTCGATCAGACACTTAGAAAAAAAACGGAAAAAAAAAAAAAAAAATTTGGATTTTTTCTAAGTACAAAATCGAGAGTGGCTAAAAATCACCTCTTTTTCCTTCTCTCGATCAGACACTTAGAAAAAAAAATGAAAAAAAAAAAAAAGAAATGGATTTTTTCTAAGTACAAAATCAAGAGAGGCTAAAAATCACCTCTTTTTTCTTCTCTCGATCAGACACTTAGAAAAAAAACGGAAAAAAAAAAAAAAAAATTTGGATTTTTTCTAAGTACAAAATCGAGAGAGGCTAAAAATCACCTCTTTTTTCTTCTCTCGATCAGACACTTAGAAAAAAAACTGAAAAAAAAAAAAAAAAATTTGGATTTTTTCTAAGTACAAAATCGAGAGAGGCTAAAAATCACCTCTTTTTCCTTCTCTCGATCAGACACTTAGAAAAAAAACGGAAAAAAAAAAAAAAAAATTTGGATTTTTTCTAAGTACAAAATCGAGAGTGGCTAAAAATCACCTCTTTTTCCTTCTCTCGATCAGACACTTAGAAAAAAAACGGGAAAAAAAAAAAAAAAATTTGGATTTTTTCTAAGTACAAAATCGAGAGTGGCTAAAAATCACCTCTTTTTACTTCTCTCGATCAGACACTTAGAAAAAAAAATGAAAAAAAAAAAAAAAAATTGGATTTTTTCTAAGTACAAAATCAAGAGAGGCTAAAAATCACCTCTTTTTCCTTCTCTCGATCAGACACTTAGAAAAAAAACGGAAAAAAAAAAAAAAAAAATTTGGATTTTTTCTAAGTACAAAATCGAGAGAGGCTAAAAATCACCTTTTTTTCCTTCTCTCGATCAGACACTTAGAAAAAAAACGGAAAAAAAAAAAAAAAAAATTTGGATTTTTTCTAAGTACAAAATCGAGAGTGGCTAAAAATCACCTCTTTTTCCTTCTCTCGATCAGACACTTAGAAAAAAAACCGAACAAAAAAAAAAAAAAATTTGGATTTTTTCTAAGTACAAAATCGAGAGAGGCTAAAAATCACCTCTTTTTCCTTCTCTCGATCAGACACTTAGAAAAAAAACGGAGAAAAAAAAAAAAAAAATGTGGATTTTTTCTAAGTACAAAATCGAGAGTGGCTAAAAATCACCTCTTTTTCCTTCTCTCGATCAGACACTTAGAAAAAAAAATGAAAAAAAAAAAAAAAAAATTGGATTTTTTCTAAGTACAAAATCAAGAGGGGCTAAAAATCACCTCTTTTTCCTTCTCTCGATCAGACACTTAGAAAAAAAACGGAAAAAAAAAAAAAAAAAATTTGGATTTTTTCTAAGTACAAAATCGAGAGAGGCTAAAAATCACCTCTTTTTCCTTCTCTCGATCAGACACTTAGAAAAAAAACGGAAAAAAATAAAATAAAATTTGGATTTTTTCTAAGTACAAAATCGAGAGTGGCTAAAAATCACCTCTTTTTCCTTCTCTCGATCAGACACTTAGAAAAAAAACGGAAAAAAAAAAAAAAAAATTTGGATTTTTTCTAAGTACAAAATCGACAGTGGCTAAAAATCACCTCTTTTTCCTTCTCTCGATCAGACACTTAGAAAAAAAAAAGAAAAAAAAAAAAAAATTAGATTTTTTCTAAGTACAAAATCAAGAGAGGCTAAAAATCACCTCTTTTTCCTTCTCTCGATCAGACACTTAGAAAAAAAACGGAAAAAAAAAAAAAAACATTTTGATTTTTTCTAAGTACAAAATCGAGAGAGGCTAAAAATCACCTCTTTTTCCTTCTCTCGATCAGACACTTATAAAAAAAACTGAAAAAAAAATAAAAAAATTTTGGATTTTTTCTAAGTACAAAATCGAGAGAGGCTAAAAATCACCTCTTTTTCCTTCTCTCGATCAGACACTTGGAAAAAAAAACGGAAAAAAAAAAAAAAAAAAATTTGGATTTTTTCTAAGTACAAAATCGAGAGAGGCTAAAAATCACCTCTTTTTCCTTCTCTCGATCAGACACTTAGAAAAAAAAAAGAAAAAAAAAAAAAAAAAAATTGGATTTTTTCTTAGTACAAAATCAAGAGAGGCTAAAAATCACCTCTTTTTCCTTCTCTCGATCAGACACTTAGAAAAAAAACGGAAAAAAAAAAAAAAAAATTTGGATTTTTTCTAAGTACAAAATCGAGAGAGGCTAAAAATCACCTCTTTTTCATTCTCTCGATCAGACACTTAGAAAAAAAACGGAAAAAAAAAAAAAAAAAAATTGGATTTTTTCTAAGTACAAAATCAAGAGAGGCTAAAAATCACCTCTTTTTCCTTCTCTCGATCAGACACTTAGAAAAAAAACGGAAAAAAAAAAAAAAAAAAATTGGATTTTTTCTAAGTACAAAATCGAGAGAGGCTAAAAATCACCTCTTTTTCCTTCTCTCGATCAGACACTTAGAAAACAAACGGAAAAAAAAAATAAAAAATTTGGATTTTTTCTAAGTACAAAATCGAGAGTGGCTAAAAATCACCTCTTTTTCCTTCTCTCGATCAGACACTTAGAAAAAAAACGGAAAAAAAAAAAAAAAAAAATTTGGATTTTTTCTAAGTACAAAATTGACAGTGGCTAAAAATCACCTCTTTTTCCTTCTCTCGATCAGACACTTAGAAAAAAAAAAGAAAAAAAAGAAAAAAAATTAGATTTTTTCTAAGTACAAAATCGAGAGAGGCTAAAAATCACCTCTTTTTCCTTCTCTCGATCAGACACTTAGAAAAAAAACGGAAAAAAAAAAAAAAAAATTTGGATTTTTTCTAAGTACAAAATCGAGAGTGGCTAAAAATCACCTCTTTTTCCTTCTCTCGATCAGACACTTAGAAAAAAAAATGAAAAAAAAAAAAAAAAAATTGGATTTTTTCTAAGTACAAAATCGAGAGAGGCTAAAAATCACCTCTTTTTCCTTCTCTCGATCAGACACTTAGAAAAAAAACGGAAAAAAAAAAAAAAAATTTGGATTTTTTCTAAGTACAAAATCGAGAGAGGCTAAAAATCACCTCTTTTTCCTTCTCTCGATCAGACACTTAGAAAAAAAACGGAAAAAAAAAAAAAAAATTTGGATTTTTTCTAAGTACAAAATCGAGAGTGGCTAAAAATCACCTCTTTTTCCTTCTCTCGATCAGACACTTAGAAAAAAAAATGAAAAAAAAAAAAAAGAAATGGATTTTTTCTAAGTACAAAATCAAGAGAGGCTAAAAATCACCTCTTTTTCCTTCTCTCGATCAGACACTTAGAAAAAAAACGGAAAAAAAAAAAAAAAAAATTTGGATTTTTTCTTAGTACAAAATCGAGAGAGGCTAAAAATCACCTCTTTTTCCTTCTCTCGATCAGACACTTAGAAAAAAAACTGAAAAAAAAAAAAAAAATTTTGGATTTTTTCTAAGTACAAAATCGAGAGAGGCTAAAAATCACCTCTTTTTCCTTCTCTCGATCAGACACTTAGAAAAAAAACGGAAAAAAAAAAAAAAAAATATGGATTTTTTCTAAGTACAAAATCGAGAGTGGCTAAAAATCACCTCTTTTTCCTTCTCTCGATCAGACACTTAGAAAAAAAACGGGAAAAAAAAAAAAAAATTTGGATTTTTTCTAAGTACAAAATCGAGAGTGGCTAAAAATCACCTCTTTTTACTTCTCTCGATCAGACACTTAGAAAAAAAAATGAAAAAAAAAAAAAAAAATTGGATTTTTTCTAAGTACAAAATCAAGAGAGGCTAAAAATCACCTCTTTTTCCTTCTCTCGATCAGACACTTAGAAAAAAAACGGAAAAAAAAAAAAAAAAAATTTGGATTTTTTCTAAGTACAAAATCGAGAGAGGCTAAAAATCACCTCTTTTTCCTTCTCTCGATCAGACACTTAGAAAAAAAACGGAAAAAAAAAAAAAAAAAATTTGGATTTTTTCTAAGTACAAAATCGAGAGTGGCTAAAAATCACCTCTTTTTCCTTCTCTCGATCAGACACTTAGAAAAAAAAAAGAAAAAAAAAAAAAAAAATTGGATTTTTTCAAAGTACAAAATCAAGAGAGGCTAAAAATCACCTCTTTTTCCTTCTCTCGATCAGACACTTAGAAAAAAAACGGAAAAAAAAAAAAAAAAAATTTGGATTTTTTCTAAGTACAAAATCGAGAGAGGCTAAAAATCACCTCTTTTTCCTTCTCTCGATCAGACACTTAGAAAAAAAACGGAAAAAAAAAAAAAAAAAATTTGGATTTTTTCTAAGTACAAAATCGAGAGAGGCTAAAAATCACCTCTTTTTCCTTCTCTCGATCAGACACTTAGAAAAAAAACGGAAAAAAAAAAAAAAAAATTTGGATTTTTTCTAAGTACAAAATCGAGAGTGGCTAAAAATCACCTCTTTTTCCTTCTCTCGATCAGACACTTAGAAAAAAAAATGAAAAAAAAAAAAAAGAAATGGATTTTTTCTAAGTACAAAATCAAGAGAGGCTAAAAATCACCTCTTTTTCCTTCTCTCGATCAGACACTTAGAAAAAAAACGGAAAAAAAAAAAAAAAAAAATTGGATTTTTTCTAAGTACAAAATCGAGAGAGGCTAAAAATCACCTCTTTTTCCTTCTCTCGATCAGACACTTAGAAAAAAAACTGAAAAAAAAAAAAAAAAATTTGGATTTTTTCTAAGTACAAAATCGAGAGAGGCTAAAAATCACCTCTTTTTCCTTCTCTCGATCAGACACTTAGAAAAAAAACGGAAAAAAAAAAAAAAAAATTTGGATTTTTTCTAAGTACAAAATCGAGAGTGGCTAAAAATCACCTATTTTTCCTTCTCTCGATCAGACACTTAGAAAAAAAACGGGAAAAAAAAAAAAAAAAATTGGATTTTTTCTAAGTACAAAATCGAGAGTGGCTAAAAATCACCTCTTTTTACTTCTCTCGATCAGACACTTAGAAAAAAAAATGAAAAAAAAAAAAAAAAAATTGGATTTTTTCTAAGTACAAAATCAAGAGAGGCTAAAAATCACCTCTTTTTCCTTCTCTCGATCAGACACTTAGAAAAAAAACGGAAAAAAAAAAAAAAAAAATTTGGATTTTTTCTAAGTACAAAATCGAGAGAGGCTAAAAATCACCTTTTTTTCCTTCTCTCGATCAGACACTTAGAAAAAAAACGGAAAAAAAAAAAAAAAAAAATTGGATTTTTTCTAAGTACAAAATCGAGAGTGGCTAAAAATCACCTCTTTTTCCTTCTCTCGATCAGACACTTAGAAAAAAAACGGAAAAAAAAAAAAAAAAAATTTGGATTTTTTCTAAGTACAAAATCGAGAGTGGCTAAAAATCACCTCTTTTTCCTACTCTCGATCAGACACTTAGAAAAAAAAATGAAAAAAAAAAAAAAAAATTTTGGATTTTTTCTAAGTACAAAATCGAGAGAGGCTAAAAATCACCTCTTTTTCCTTCTCTCGATCAGACACTTAGAAAAAAAAACGGAAAAAAAAAAAAAAAAAATTGGATTTTTTCTAAGTACAAAATCGAGAGAGGCTAAAAATCACCTCTTTTTCCTTCTCTCGATCAGACACTTAGAAAAAAAACGGAGAAAAAAAAAAAAAAAATGTGGATTTTTTCTAAGTACAAAATCGAGAGTGGCTAAAAATCACCTCTTTTTCCTTCTCTCGATCAGACACTTAGAAAAAAAAAAGAAAAAAAAAAAAAAAAATTGGATTTTTTCTCAGTACAAAATCAAGAGGGGCTAAAAATCACCTCTTTTTCCTTCTCTCGATCAGACACTTAGAAAAAAAACGGAAAAAAAAAAAAAAAAAATTTGGATTTTTTCTAAGTACAAAATCGAGAGAGGCTAAAAATCACCTCTTTTTCCTTCTCTCGATCAGACACTTAGAAAAAAAACGGAAAAAAAAAAATAATAATTTGGATTTTTTCTAAGTACAAAATCGAGAGTGGCTAAAAATCACCTCTTTTTCCTTCTCTCGATCAGACACTTAGAAAAAAAACGGAAAAAAAAAAAAAAAAAATTTGGATTTTTTCTAAGTACAAAATCGACAGTGGCTAAAAATCACCTCTTTTTCCTTCTCTCGATCAGACACTTAGAAAAAAAAAAGAAAAAAAAAAAAAATTAGATTTTTTCTAAGTACAAAATCAAGAGAGGCTAAAAATCACCTCTTTTTCCTTCTCTCGATCAGACACTTAGAAAAAAAACGGAAAAAAAAAAAAAAACATTTTGATTTTTTCTAAGTACAAAATCGAGAGAGGCTAAAAATCACCTCTTTTTCCTTCTCTCGATCAGACACTTATAAAAAAAACTGAAAAAAAAATAAAAAAATTTTGGATTTTTTCTAAGTACAAAATCGAGAGAGGCTAAAAATCACCTCTTTTTCCTTCTCTCGATCAGACACTTGGAAAAAAAACGGAAAAAAAAAAAAAAAAAAATTTGGATTTTTTCTAAGTACAAAATCGAGAGAGGCTAAAAATCACCTCTTTTTCCTTCTCTCGATCAGACACTTAGAAAAAAAAAAAAAAAAAAAAAAAAAAAAATTGGATTTTTTCTTAGTACAAAATCAAGAGAGGCTAAAAATCACCTCTTTTTCCTTCTCTCGATCAGACACTTAGAAAAAAAACGGAAAAAAAAAAAAAAAAATTTGGATTTTTTCTAAGTACAAAATCGAGAGAGGCTAAAAATCACCTCTTTTTCATTCTCTCGATCAGACACTTAGAAAAAAAACGGAAAAAAAAAAAAAAAAAAATTGGATTTTTTCTAAGTACAAAATCAAGAGAGGCTAAAAATCACCTCTTTTTCCTTCTCTCGATCAGACACTTAGAAAAAAAACGGAAAAAAAAAAAAAAAAAATTTGGATTTTTTCTAAGTACAAAATCGAGAGAGGCTAAAAATCACCTCTTTTTCCTTCTCTCGATCAGACACTTAGAAAACAAACGGAAAAAAAAAATAAAAAATTTGGATTTTTTCTAAGTACAAAATCGAGAGTGGCTAAAAATCACCTCTTTTTCCTTCTCTCGATCAGACACTTAGAAAAAAAACGGGAAAAAAAAAAAAAAAAAATTTGGATTTTTTCTAAGTACAAAATTGACAGTGGCTAAAAATCACCTCTTTTTCCTTCTCTCGATCAGACACTTAGAAAAAAAAAAGAAAAAAAA
This sequence comes from Entelurus aequoreus, assembly GCF_033978785.1. Lineage (NCBI taxonomy): Eukaryota > Metazoa > Chordata > Actinopteri > Syngnathiformes > Syngnathidae > Entelurus > Entelurus aequoreus. Next base: position 178,022 of record NW_026907995.1, read on the forward strand.
AAAAAAAAATTAGATTTTTTCTAAGTACAAAATCGAGAGAGGCTAAAAATCACCTCTTTTTCCTTCTCTCGATCAGACACTTAGAAAAAAAACCGAACAAAAAAAAAAAAAAATTTGGATTTTTTCTAAGTACAAAATCGAGAGAGGCTAAAAATCACCTCTTTTTCCTTCTCTCGATCAGACACTTAGAAAAAAAACGGAGAAAAAAAAAAAAAAATGTGGATTTTTTCTAAGTACAAAATCGAGAGTGGCTAAAAATCACCTCTTTTTCCTTCTCTCGATCAGACACTTAGAAAAAAAAATGAAAAAAAAAAAAAAAAAATTGGATTTTTTCTAAGTACAAAATCAAGAGAGGCTAAAAATCACCTCTTTTTCCTTCTCTCGATCAGACACTTAGAAAAAAAACGGAAAAAAAAAAAAAAAAATTTGGATTTTTTCTAAGTACAAAATCGAGAGAGGCTAAAAATCACCTCTTTTTCCTTCTCTCGATCAGACACTTAGAAAAAAAACGGAAAAATAAAAAAAAAAAATTGGATTTTTTCTAAGTACAAAATCGAGAGTGGCTAAAAATCACCTCTTTTTCCTTCTCTCGATCAGACACTTAGAAAAAAAACGGAAAAAAAAAAAAAAAAAATTTGGATTTTTTCTAAGTACAAAATCGAGAGAGGCTAAAAATCACCTCTTTTTCCTTCTCTCGATCAGACACTTAGAAAAAAAACTGAAAAAAAAAAAAAAAAAAATTGGGATTTTTTCTAAGTACAAAATCGAGAGAGGCTAAAAATCACCTCTTTTTCCTTCTCTCGATCAGACACTTAGAAAAAAAACGGAAAAAAAAAAAAAAAAAATTTGGATTTTTTCTAAGTACAAAATCGAGAGTGGCTAAAAATCACCTCTTTTTCCTTCTCTCGATCAGACACTTAGAAAAAAAAATGAAAAAAAAAAAAAAAAAATTGGGATTTTTTCTAAGTACAAAATCGAGAGAGGCTAAAAATCACCTCTTTTTCCTTCTCTCGATCAGACACTTAGAAAAAAAACGGAAAAAAAAAAAAAAAAAATTTGGATTTTTTCTAAGTACAAAATCGAGAGAGGCTAAAAATCACCTCTTTTTCCTTCTCTCGATCAGACACTTAGAAAAAAAACTGAAAAAAAAAAAAAAAAATTTGGATTTTTTCTAAGTACAAAATCGAGAGAGGCTAAAAATCACCTCTTTTTCCTTCTCTCGATCAGACACTTAGAAAAAAAACTGAAAAAAAAAAAAAAAAAATTGGGATTTTTTCTAAGTACAAAATCGAGAGAGGCTAAAAATCACCTCTTTTTCCATCTCTCGATCAGACACTTAGAAAAAAAACTGAAAAAAAAAAAAAAAAAATTGGATTTTTTCTAAGTACAAAATCGAGAGTGGCTAAAAATCACCTCTTTTTCCTTCTCTCGATCAGACACTTAGAAAAAAAACGGGGAAAAAAAAAAAAAAAATTTGGATTTTTTTTTAGTACAAAATCGAGAGAGGCTAAAAATCACCTCTTTTTCCTTCTCTCGATCAGACACTTAGAAAAAAAACGGAAAAAAAAAAAAAAAAAAATTGGATTTTTTCTAAGTACAAAATCGAGAGTGGCTAAAAATCACCTCTTTTTCCTTCTCTCGATCAGACACTTAGAAAAAAAAATGAAAAAAAAAAAAAAAAAATTGGATTTTTTCTAAGTACAAAATCGAGAGAGGCTAAAAATCACCTCTTTTTCCTTCTCTCGATCAGACACTTAGAAAAAAAACGGAAAAAAAAAAATAAAAAATTTGGATTTTTTCTAAGTACAAAATCGAGAGAGGCTAAAAATCACCTCTTTTTCCTTCTCTCGATCAGACACTTAGAAAAAAAAATGAAAAAAAAAAAAAAAAAATTTGGATTTTTTCTAAGTACAAAATCGAGAGAGGCTAAAAATCACCTCTTTTTCCTTCTCTCGATCAGACACTTAGAAAAAAAAATGAAAAAAAAAAAAAAAAAATTGGATTTTTTCTAAGTACAAAATCGAGAGAGGCTAAAAATCACCTCTTTTTCCTTCTCTCGATCAGACACTTAGAAAAAAAACGGAAAAAAAAAAAAAAAAAATTTGGATTTTTTCTAAGTACAAAATCGAGAGTGGCTAAAAATCACCTCTTTTTCCTTCTCTCGATCAGACACTTAGAAAAAAAAATGAAAAAAAAAAAAAAAAAATTGGATTTTTTCTAAGTACAAAATCGAGAGAGGCTAAAAATCACCTCTTTTTCCTTCTCTCGATCAGACACTTAGAAAAAAAACGGAAAAAAAAAATAAAAAATTTGGATTTTTTCTAAGTACAAAATCGAGAGAGGCTAAAAATCACCTCTTTTTCCTTCTCTCGATCAGACACTTAGAAAAAAAACGGAAAAAAAAAAAAAAAATTTGGATTTTTTCTAAGTACAAAATCGAGAGTGGCTAAAAATCACCTCTTTTTCCTTCTCTCGATCAGACACTTAGAAAAAAAAAAGAAAAAAAAAAAAAAGAAATGGATTTTTTCTAAGTACAAAATCAAGAGAGGCTAAAAATCACCTCTTTTTCCTTCTCTCGATCAGACACTTAGAAAAAAAACGGAAAAAAAAAAAAAAAAAATTTGGATTTTTTCTAAGTACAAAATCGAGAGGCTAAAAATCACCTCTTTTTCCTTCTCTCGATCAGACACTTAGAAAAAAAACTGAAAAAAAAAAAAAAAATTTGGATTTTTTCTAAGTACAAAATCGAGAGAGGCTAAAAATCACCTCTTTTTCCTTCTCTCGATCAGACACTTAGAAAAAAAACGGAAAAAAAAAAATAAAAAATTTGGATTTTTTCTAAGTACAAAATCGAGAGAGGCTAAAAATCACCTCTTTTTCCTTCTCTCGATCAGACACTTAGAAAAAAAACTGAAAAAAAAAAAAAAAAAATTTGGATTTTTTCTAAGTACAAAATCGAGAGAGGCTAAAAATCACCTCTTTTTCCTTCTCTCGATCAGACAATTAGAAAAAAAACTGAAAAAAAAACAAAAACATTTTGGATTTTTTCTAAGTACAAAATCGAGAGAGGCTAAAAATCACCTCTTTTTCCTTCTCTCGATCAGACACTTAGAAAAAAAACGGAAAAAAAAAAAAAAAAATTTGGATTTTTTCTAAGTACAAAATCGAGAGTGGCTAAAAATCACCTCTTTTTCCTTCTCTCGATCAGACACTTAGAAAAAAAAAAGAAAAAAAAAAAAAGAAATGGATTTTTTCTAAGTACAAAATCAAGAGAGGCTAAAAATCACCTCTTTTTCCTTCTCTCGATCAGACACTTAGAAAAAAAACGGAAAAAAAAAAAAAAAAAATTTGGATTTTTTCTAAGTACAAAATCGAGAGAGGCTAAAAATCACCTCTTTTTCCTTCTCTCGATCAGACACTTAGAAAAAAAACGGAAAAAAAAAAAAATAATTTTGGATTTTTTCTAAGTACAAAATCGAGAGTGGCTAAAAATCACCTCTTTTTCCTTCTCTCGATCAGACACTTAGAAAAAAAACGGGAAAAAAAAAATAAAAATTTGGATTTTTTCTAAGTACAAAATCGAGAGTGGCTAAAAATCACCTCTTTTTACTTCTCTCGATCAGACACTTAGAAAAAAAACGGAAAAAAAAAAAAAAAAAAATTTGGATTTTTTCTAAGTACAAAATCGAGAGAGGCTAAAAATCACCTCTTTTTCCTTCTCTCGATCAGACACTTAGAAAAAAAACGGAAAAAAAAAAAAAAAAATTTGGATTTTTTCTAAGTACAAAATCGAGAGTGGCTAAAAATCACCTCTTTTTCCTTCTCTCGATCAGACACTTAGAAAAAAAAATGAAAAAAAAAAAAAAAAAATTGGATTTTTTCAAAGTACAAAATCAAGAGAGGCTAAAAATCACCTCTTTTTCCTTCTCTCGATCAGACACTTAGAAAAAAAACGGAAAAAAAAACAAAAAACATTTGGATTTTTTCTAAGTACAAAATCGAGAGAGGCTAAAAATCACCTCTTTTTCCTTCTCTCGATCAGACACTTAGAAAAAAAACCGAAAAAAAAAAAAAAAAAATTTGGATTTTTTCTAAGTACAAAATCGAGAGAGGCTAAAAATCACCTCTTTTTCCTTCTCTCGATCAGACACTTAGAAAAAAAACGGAGAAAAAAAAAAAAAAAAGTGGATTTTTTCTAAGTACAAAATCGAGAGTGGCTAAAAATCACCTCTTTTTCCTTCTCTCGATCAGACACTTAGAAAAAAAAAAGAAAAAAAAAAAAAAAATTGGATTTTCTAAGTACAAAATCGAGAGAGGCTAAAAATCACCTCTTTTTCCTTCTCTCGATCAGACACTTAGAAAAAAAACGGAAAAAAAAAAAAAAAAAATTTGGATTTTTTCTAAGTACAAAATCGACAGTGGCTAAAAATCACCTCTTTTTCCTTCTCTCGATCTGACACTTAGAAAAAAAAAAGAAAAAAAAAAAAAAAAATTAGATTTTTTCTAAGTACAAAATCAAGAGAGGCTAAAAATCACCTCTTTTTCCTTCTCTCGATCAGACACTTAGAAAAAAAACGGAAAAAAAAAAGAAAAAACATTTTGATTTTTTCTAAGTACAAAATCGAGAGAGGCTAAAAATCACCTCTTTTTCCTTCTCTCGATCAGACACTTATAAAAAAAACTGAAAAAAAAATAAAAAATTTTTGGATTTTTTCTAAGTACAAAATCGAGAGAGGCTAAAAATCACCTCTTTTTCCTTCTCTCGATCAGACACTTGGAAAAAAAAACGGAAAAAAAAAAAAAAAAATTTGGATTTTTTCTAAGTACAAAATCGAGAGAGGCTAAAAATCACCTCTTTTTCCTTCTCTCGATCAGACACTTAGAAAAAAAAAAGAAAAAAAAAAAAAAAAATTGGATTTTTTCTTAGTACAAAATCAAGAGAGGCTAAAATCACCTCTTTTTCCTTCTCTCGATCAGACACTTAGAAAAAGGAAAAAAAAAAAAAAAAATTTGGATTTTTTCTAAGTACAAAATCGAGAGAGGCTAAAAATCACCTCTTTTTCATTCTCTCGATCAGACACTTAGAAAAAAAAACGGAAAAAAAAAAAAAAAAAATTGGATTTTTTCTAAGTACAAAATCAAGAGAGGCTAAAAATCACCTCTTTTTCCTTCTCTCGATCAGACACTTAGAAAAAAAACGGAAAAAAAAAAAATAAAAATTTGGATTTTTTCTAAGTACAAAATCGAGAGAGGCTAAAAATCACCTCTTTTTCCTTCTCTCGATCAGACACTTAGAAAACAAACGGAAAAAAAAAATAAAAAATTTGGATTTTTTCTAAGTACAAAATCGAGAGTGGCTAAAAATCACCTCTTTTTCCTTCTCTCGATCAGACACTTAGAAAAAAAACGGAAAAAAAAAAAAAAAAAAAATTGGATTTTTTCTAAGTACAAAATCGACAGTGGCTAAAAATCACCTCTTTTTCCTTCTCTCGATCAGACACTTAGAAAAAAAAAAAGAAAAAAAAAAAAAAAAATTAGATTTTTTCTAAGTACAAAATCGAGAGAGGCTAAAAATCACCTCTTTTTCCTTCTCTCGATCAGACACTTAGAAAAAAAACGGAAAAAAAAAAAAAAAAATTTGGATTTTTTCTAAGTACAAAATCGAGAGTGGCTAAAAATCACCTCTTTTTCCTTCTCTCGATCAGACACTTAGAAAAAAAAATGAAAAAAAAAAAAAAAAAATTGGATTTTTTCTAAGTACAAAATCGAGAGAGGCTAAAAATCACCTCTTTTTCCTTCTCTCGATCAGACACTTAGAAAAAAAACGGAAAAAAAAAAAAAAAAAATTTGGATTTTTTCTAAGTACAAAATCGAGAGAGGCTAAAAATCACCTCTTTTTCCTTCTCTCTATCAGACACTTAGAAAAAAAAACGGAAAAAAAAAAAAAAAAATTTGGATTTTTTCTAAGTACAAAATCGAGAGTGGCTAAAAATCACCTCTTTTTCCTTCTCTCGATCAGACACTTAGAAAAAAAAAAGAAAAAAAAAAAAAAGAAATTGATTTTTTCTAAGTACAAAATCAAGAGAGGCTAAAAATCACCTCTTTTTCCTTCTCTCGATCAGACACTTAGAAAAAAAACGGAAAAAAAAAAAAAAAAAAATTGGATTTTTTCTAAGTACAAAATCGAGAGAGGCTAAAAATCACCTCTTTTTCCTTCTCTCGATCAGACACTTAGAAAAAAAACTGAAAAAAAAAAAAAAATTTTGGATTTTTTCTAAGTACAAAATCGAGAGAGGCTAAAAATCACCTCTTTTTCCTTCTCTCGATCAGACACTTAGAAAAAAAACGGAAAAAAAAAAAAAAAAATTGGGATTTTTTCTAAGTACAAAATCGAGAGTGGCTAAAAATCAGCTCTTTTTCCTTCTCTCGATCAGACACTTAGAAAAAAAACGGGAAAAAAAAAAAAAAATTTGGATTTTTTCTAAGTACAAAATCGAGAGTGGCTAAAAATCACCTCTTTTTACTTCTCTCGATCAGACACTTAGAAAAAAAAATGAAAAAAAAAAAAAAAAAATTGCATTTTTTCTAAGTACAAAATCAAGAGAGGCTAAAAATCACCTCTTTTTCCTTCTCTCGATCAGACACTTAGAAAAAAAACGGAAAAAAAAAAAATAAAAATTTGGATTTTTTCTAAGTACAAAATCGAGAGAGGCTAAAAATCACCTTTTTTTCCTTCTCTCGATCAGACACTTAGAAAAAAAACGGAAAAAAAAAAAAAAAAAATGTGGATTTTTTCTAAGTACAAAATCGAGAGTGGCTAAAAATCACCTCTTTTTCCTTCTCTCGATCAGACACTTAGAAAAAAAAAAGAAAAAAAAAAAAAAAAAAATTGGATTTTTTCAAAGTACAAAATCAAGAGAGGCTAAAAATCACCTCTTTTTCCTTCTCTCGATCAGACACTTAGAAAAAAAACGGAAAAAAAAAAAAAAAAAATTGGATTTTTTCTAAGTACAAAATCGAGAGAGGCTAAAAATCACCTCTTTTTCCTTCTCTCGATCAGACACTTAGAAAAAAAACGGAAAAAAAAAAAAAAAAAATTTGGATTTTTTCTAAGTACAAAATCGACAGTGGCTAAAAATCACCTCTTTTTCCTTCTCTCGATCAGACACTTAGAAAAAAAAAAGAAAAAAAAAAAAAAAATTAGATTTTTTCTAAGTACAAAATCAAGAGAGGCTAAAAATCACCTCTTTTTCCTTCTCTCGATCAGACACTTAGAAAAAAAACGGAAAAAAAAAAACAAAAACATTTTGATTTTTTCTAAGTACAAAATCGAGAGAGGCTAAAAATCACCTCTTTTTCCTTCTCTCGATCAGACACTTATAAAAAAAACTGAAAAAAAAATAAAAAATTTTGGATTTTTTCTAAGTACAAAATCGAGAGAGGCTAAAAATCACCTCTTTTTCCTTCTCTCGATCAGACACTTGGAAAAAAAACGGAAAAAAAAAAAAAAAATTTGGATTTTTTCTAAGTACAAAATCGAGAGAGGCTAAAAATCACCTCTTTTTCCTTCTCTCGATCAGACACTTAGAAAAAAAAAAGAAAAAAAAAAAAAAAAAATTGGATTTTTTCTTAGTACAAAATCAAGAGAGGCTAAAAATCACCTCTTTTTCCTTCTCTCGATCAGACACTTAGAAAAAAGGAAAAAAAAAATAAAAAATTTGGATTTTTTCTAAGTACAAAATCGAGAGAGGCTAAAAATCACCTCTTTTTCATTCTCTCGATCAGACACTTAGAAAAAAAACGGAAAAAAAAAAAAAAAAAATTGGATTTTTTCTAAGTACAAAATCAAGAGAGGCTAAAAATCACCTCTTTTTCCTTCTCTCGATCAGACACTTAGAAAAAAAACGGAAAAAAAAAAAAAAAAAATTGGATTTTTTCTAAGTACAAAATCGAGAGAGGCTAAAAATCACCTCTTTTTCCTTCTCTCGATCAGACACTTAGAAAACAAACGGAAAAAAAAAATAAAAAATTTGGATTTTTTCTAAGTACAAAATCGAGAGTGGCTAAAAATCACCTCTTTTTCCTTCTCTCGATCAGACACTTAGAAAAAAAACGGAAAAAAAAAAAAAAAAAAATTTGGATTTTTTCTAAGTACAAAATCGACAGTGGCTAAAAATCACCTCTTTTTCCTTCTCTCGATCAGACACTTAGAAAAAAAAAAGAAAAAAAAAAAAAAAATTAGATTTTTTCTAAGTACAAAATCGAGAGAGGCTAAAAATCACCTCTTTTTCCTTCTCTCGATCAGACACTTAGAAAAAAAACGGAAAAAAAAAAAAAAAAATTTGGATTTTTTCTAAGTACAAAATCGAGAGTGCTAAAAATCACCTCTTTTTCCTTCTCTCGATCAGACACTTAGAAAAAAAAAGAAAAAAAAAAAAAAAAAATTGGATTTTTTCTAAGTACAAAATCGAGAGAGGCTAAAAATCACCTCTTTTTCCTTCTCTCGATCAGACACTTAGAAAAAAAACGGAAAAAAAAAAAAAAAAAAATTTGGATTTTTTCTAAGTACAAAATCGAGAGAGGCTAAAAATCACCTCTTTTTCCTTCTCTCGATCAGACACTTAGAAAAAAAAACGGAAAAAAAAAAAAAAAAATTTGGATTTTTTCTAAGTACAAAATCGAGAGTGGCTAAAAATCACCTCTTTTTCCTTCTCTCGATCAGACACTTAGAAAAAAAAAAGAAAAAAAAAAAAAAGAAATTGATTTTTTCTAAGTACAAAATCAAGAGAGGCTAAAAATCACCTCTTTTTCCTTCTCTCGATCAGACACTTAGAAAAAAAACGGAAAAAAAAAAAAAAAAAAATTGGATTTTTTCTAAGTACAAAATCGAGAGAGGCTAAAAATCACCTCTTTTTCCTTCTCTCGATCAGACACTTAGAAAAAAAACTGAAAAAAAAAAAAAAATTTTGGATTTTTTCTAAGTACAAAATCGAGAGAGGCTAAAAATCACCTCTTTTTCCTTCTCTCGATCAGACACTTAGAAAAAAAACGGAAAAAAAAAAAAAAAAATTGGGATTTTTTCTAAGTACAAAATCGAGAGTGGCTAAAAATCACCTCTTTTTCCTTCTCTCGATCAGACACTTAGAAAAAAAAATGAAAAAAAAAAAAAAAAAATTGGATTTTTTCTAAGTACAAAATCGAGAGAGGCTAAAAATCACCTCTTTTTCCTTCTCTCGATCAGACACTTAGAAAAAAAACGGAAAAAAAAAAAAAAAAAAATTGGATTTTTTCTAAGTACAAAATCGAGAGAGGCTAAAAATCACCTCTTTTTCCTTCTCTCGATCAGACACTTAGAAAAAAAAACGGAAAAAAAAATAAAAAAATTTGGATTTTTTCTAAGTACAAAATCGAGAGTGGCTAAAAATCACCTCTTTTTCCTTCTCTCGATCAGACACTTAGAAAAAAAAAAGAAAAAAAAAAAAAAGAAATTGATTTTTTCTAAGTACAAAATCAAGAGAGGCTAAAAATCACCTCTTTTTCCTTCTCTCGATCAGACACTTAGAAAAAAAACGGAAAAAAAAAAAAAAAAAAATTGGATTTTTTCTAAGTACAAAATCGAGAGAGGCTAAAAATCACCTCTTTTTCCTTCTCTCGATCAGACACTTAGAAAAAAAACTGAAAAAAAAAAATAAATTTTGGATTTTTTCTAAGTACAAAATCGAGAGAGGCTAAAAATCACCTCTTTTTCCTTCTCTCGATCAGACACTTAGAAAAAAAACGGAAAAAAAAAAAAAAAAATTGGGATTTTTTCTAAGTACAAAATCGAGAGTGGCTAAAAATCAGCTCTTTTTCCTTCTCTCGATCAGACACTTAGAAAAAAAACGGGAAAAAAAAAAAAAAATTTGGATTTTTTCTAAGTACAAAATCGAGAGTGGCTAAAAATCACCTCTTTTTACTTCTCTCGATCAGACACTTAGAAAAAAAAATGAAAAAAAAAAAAAAAAAATTGCATTTTTTCTAAGTACAAAATCAAGAGAGGCTAAAAATCACCTCTTTTTCCTTCTCTCGATCAGACACTTAGAAAAAAAACGGAAAAAAAAAAAATAAAAATTTGGATTTTTTCTAAGTACAAAATCGAGAGAGGCTAAAAATCACCTTTTTTTCCTTCTCTCGATCAGACACTTAGAAAAAAAACGGAAAAAAAAAAAAAAAAAATGTGGATTTTTTCTAAGTACAAAATCGAGAGTGGCTAAAAATCACCTCTTTTTCCTTCTCTCGATCAGACACTTAGAAAAAAAAAAGAAAAAAAAAAAAAAAAAAATTGGATTTTTTCAAAGTACAAAATCAAGAGAGGCTAAAAATCACCTCTTTTTCCTTCTCTCGATCAGACACTTAGAAAAAAAACGGAAAAAAAAAAAAAAAAATTTGGATTTTTTCTAAGTACAAAATCGAGAGAGGCTAAAAATCACCTCTTTTTCCTTCTCTCGATCAGACACTTAGAAAAAAAACGGAAAAAAAAAAAAAAAAATTGGATTTTTTCTAAGTACAAAATCGAGAGAGGCTAAAAATCACCTCTTTTTCCTTCTCTCGATCAGACACTTAGAAAAAAAACGGAGAAAAAAAAAAAAAATGTGGATTTTTTCTAAGTACAAAATCGAGAGTGGCTAAAAATCACCTCTTTTTCCTTCTCTCGATCAGACACTTAGAAAAATAAATGAAAAAAAAAAAAAAAAATTGGATTTTTTCTAAGTACAAAATCAAGAGAGGCTAAAAATCACCTCTTTTTCCTTTTCTCGATCAGACACTTAGAAAAAAAACAGAAAAAAAAAAAAAAAAATTTGGATTTTTTCTAAGTACAAAATCGAGAGAGGCTAAAAATCACCTCTTTTTCCTTCTCTCGATCAGACACTTAGAAAAAAAACGGAAAAAAAAAAATAATAATTTGGATTTTTTCTAAGTACAAAATCGAGAGTGGCTAAAAATCACCTCTTTTTCCTTCTCTCGATCAGACACTTAGAAAAAAAACGGAAAAAAAAAAAAAAAAAATTTGGATTTTTTCTAAGTACAAAATCGAGAGTGGCTAAAAATCACCTCTTTTTCCTTCTCTCGATCAGACACTTAGAAAAAAAAATGAAAAAAAAAAAAAAAAAATTGGATTTTTTCAAAGTACAAAATCAAGAGAGGCTAAAAATCACCTCTTTTTCCTTCTCTCGATCAGACACTTAGAAAAAAAACGGAAAAAAAAACAAAAAACATTTGGATTTTTTCTAAGTACAAAATCGAGAGAGGCTAAAAATCACCTCTTTTTCCTTCTCTCGATCAGACACTTAGAAAAAAAACCGAAAAAAAAAAAAAAAAAATTTGGATTTTTTCTAAGTACAAAATCGAGAGAGGCTAAAAATCACCTCTTTTTCCTTCTCTCGATCAGACACTTAGAAAAAAAACGGAGAAAAAAAAAAAAAAAAGTGGATTTTTTCTAAGTACAAAATCGAGAGTGGCTAAAAATCACCTCTTTTTCCTTCTCTCGATCAGACACTTAGAAAAAAAAAAGAAAAAAAAAAAAAAATTGGATTTTTTCTAAGTACAAAATCAAGAGAGGCTAAAAATCACCTCTTTTTCCTTCTCTCGATCAGACACTTAGAAAAAAAACGGAAAAAAAAAAAAAAAAATTTGGATTTTTTCTAAGTACAAAATCGAGAGAGGCTAAAAATCACCTCTTTTTCCTTCTCTCGATCAGACACTTAGAAAACAAACGGAAAAAAAAATTAAAAAATTTGGATTTTTTATAAGTACAAAATCGAGAGTGGCTAAAAATCACCTCTTTTTCCTTCTCTCGATCAGACACTTAGAAAAAAAACGGGAAAAAAAAAAAAAAAATTTGGATTTTTTCTAAGTACAAAATCCACAGTGGCTAAAAATCACCTCTTTTTCCTTCTCTCGATCAGACACTTAGAAAAAAAAAAGAAAAAAAAAAAAAAAAATTAGATTTTTTCTAAGTACAAAATCGAGAGAGGCTAAAAATCACCTCTTTTTCCTTCTCTCGATCAGACACTTAGAAAAAAAACGGAAAAAAAAAAAAAAAAATTTGGATTTTTTCTAAGTACAAAATCGAGAGTGGCTAAAAATCACCTCTTTTTCCTTCTCTCGATCAGACACTTAGAAAAAAAAATGAAAAAAAAAAAAAAAAAATTTGATTTTTTCTAAGTACAAAATCGAGAGAGGCTAAAAATCACCTCTTTTTCCTTCTCTCGATCAGACACTTAGAAAAAAAACGGAAAAAAAAAAAAAAAAAATTTGGATTTTTTCTAAGTACAAAATCGAGAGAGGCTAAAAATCACCTCTTTTTCCTTCTCTCGATCAGACACTTAGAAAAAAAACGGAAAAAAAAAAAAAAAAATTTGGATTTTTTCTAAGTACAAAATCGAGAGTGGCTAAAAATCACCTCTTTTTCCTTCTCTCGATCAGACACTTAGAAAAAAAAATGAAAAAAAAAAAAAAGAAATGGATTTTTTCTAAGTACAAAATCAAGAGAGGCTAAAAATCACCTCTTTTTCCTTCTCTCGATCAGACACTTAGAAAAAAAACGGAAAAAAAAAAAAAAAAAATTTGGATTTTTTCTAAGTACAAAATCGAGAGAGGCTAAAAATCACCTCTTTTTCCTTCTCTCGATCAGACACTTAGAAAAAAAACTGAAAAAAAAAAAAAAAAATTTGGATTTTTTCTAAGTACAAAATCGAGAGAGGCTAAAAATCACCTCTTTTTCCTTCTCTCGATCAGACACTTAGAAAAAAAACGGAAAAAAAAAAAAAAAAATTTGGATTTTTTCTAAGTACAAAATCGAGAGTGGCTAAAAATCACCTCTTTTTCCTTCTCTCGATCAGACACTTAGAAAAAAAACGGGAAAAAAAAAAAAAAAATTTGGATTTTTTCTAAGTACAAAATCGAGAGTGGCTAAAAATCACCTCTTTTTACTTCTCTCGATCAGACACTTAGAAAAAAAAATGAAAAAAAAAAAAAAAAATTGGATTTTTTCTAAGTACAAAATCAAGAGAGGCTAAAAATCACCTCTTTTTCCTTCTCTCGATCAGACACTTAGAAAAAAAACGGAAAAAAAAAAAAAAAAAATTTGGATTTTTTCTAAGTACAAAATCGAGAGAGGCTAAAAATCACCTTTTTTTCCTTCTCTCGATCAGACACTTAGAAAAAAAACGGAAAAAAAAAAAAAAAAAAATTGGATTTTTTCTAAGTACAAAATCGAGAGTGGCTAAAAATCACCTCTTTTTCCTTCTCTCGATCAGACACTTAGAAAAAAAAAAGAAAAAAAAAAAAAAAAAATTGGATTTTTTCAAAGTACAAAATCAAGAGAGGCTAAAAATCACCTCTTTTTCCTTCTCTCGATCAGACACTTAGAAAAAAAACGGAAAAAAAAAAAAAAAAAATTTGGATTTTTTCTAAGTACAAAATCGAGAGAGGCTAAAAATCACCTCTTTTTCCTTCTCTCGATCAGACACTTAGAAAAAAAACCGAACAAAAAAAAAAAAAAATTTGGATTTTTTCTAAGTACAAAATCGAGAGAGGCTAAAAATCACCTCTTTTTCCTTCTCTCGATCAGACACTTAGAAAAAAAAATGAAAAAAAAAAAAAAAAAATTGGATTTTTTCTAAGTACAAAATCAAGAGAGGCTAAAAATCACCTCTTTTTCCTTCTCTCGATCAGACACTTAGAAAAAAAACGGAAAAAAAAAAAAAAAAAATTGGATTTTTTCTAAGTACAAAATCGAGAGAGGCTAAAAATCACCTCTTTTTCCTTCTCTCGATCAGACACTTAGAAAAAAAACGGAAAAAAAAAAAAAAAAATTTGGATTTTTTCTAAGTACAAAATCGACAGTGGCTAAAAATCACCTCTTTTTCCTTCTCTCGATCAGACACTTAGAAAAAAAAAAGAAAAAAAAAAAAAAATTAGATTTTTTCTAAGTACAAAATCAAGAGAGGCTAAAAATCACCTCTTTTTCCTTCTCTCGATCAGACACTTAGAAAAAAAACGGAAAAAAAAAAGAAAAAACATTTTGATTTTTTCTAAGTACAAAATCGAGAGAGGCTAAAAATCACCTCTTTTTCCTTCTCTCGATCAGACACTTATAAAAAAAACTGAAAAAAAAATAAAAAATTTTTGGATTTTTTCTAAGTACAAAATCGAGAGAGGCTAAAAATCACCTCTTTTTCCTTCTCTCGATCAGACACTTGGAAAAAAAACGGAAAAAAAAAAAAAAAAAATTTGGATTTTTTCTAAGTACAAAATCGAGAGAGGCTAAAAATCACCTCTTTTTCCTTCTCTCGATCAGACACTTAGAAAAAAAAAAGAAAAAAAAAAAAAAAAATTGGATTTTTTCTTAGTACAAAATCAAGAGAGGCTAAAAATCACCTCTTTTTCCTTCTCTCGATCAGACACTTAGAAAAAGGAAAAAAAAAAAAAAAAATTTGGATTTTTTCTAAGTACAAAATCGAGAGAGGCTAAAAATCACCTCTTTTTCATTCTCTCGATCAGACACTTAGAAAAAAAACGGGAAAAAAAAAAAAAAAAAATTGGATTTTTTCTAAGTACAAAATCAAGAGAGGCTAAAAATCACCTCTTTTTCCTTCTCTCGATCAGACACTTAGAAAAAAAACGGAAAAAAAAAAATAAAAATTTGGATTTTTTCTAAGTACAAAATCGAGAGAGGCTAAAAATCACCTCTTTTTCCTTCTCTCGATCAGACACTTAGAAAACAAACGGAAAAAAAAAATAAAAAATTTGGATTTTTTCTAAGTACAAAATCGAGAGTGGCTAAAAATCACCTCTTTTTCCTTCTCTCGATCAGACACTTAGAAAAAAAACGGAAAAAAAAAAAAAAAAAAAATTGGATTTTTTCTAAGTACAAAATCGACAGTGGCTAAAAATCACCTCTTTTTCCTTCTCTCGATCAGACACTTAGAAAAAAAAAAAGAAAAAAAAAAAAAAAAATTAGATTTTTTCTAAGTACAAAATCGAGAGAGGCTAAAAATCACCTCTTTTTCCTTCTCTCGATCAGACACTTAGAAAAAAAACGGAAAAAAAAAAAAAAAAATTTGGATTTTTTCTAAGTACAAAATCGAGAGTGGCTAAAAATCACCTCTTTTTCCTTCTCTCGATCAGACACTTAGAAAAAAAAATGAAAAAAAAAAAAAAAAAATTGGATTTTTTCTAAGTACAAAATCGAGAGAGGCTAAAAATCACCTCTTTTTCCTTCTCTCGATCAGACACTTAGAAAAAAAACGGAAAAAAAAAAAAAAAAAATTTGGATTTTTTCTAAGTACAAAATCGAGAGAGGCTAAAAATCACCTCTTTTTCCTTCTCTCTATCAGACACTTAGAAAAAAAAACGGAAAAAAAAAAAAAAAAAATTGGATTTTTTCTAAGTACAAAATCGAGAGTGGCTAAAAATCACCTCTTTTTCCTTCTCTCGATCAGACACTTAGAAAAAAAAAAGAAAAAAAAAAAAAAGAAATTGATTTTTTCTAAGTACAAAATCAAGAGAGGCTAAAAATCACCTCTTTTTCCTTCTCTCGATCAGACACTTAGAAAAAAAACGGAAAAAAAAAAAAAAAAAAATTGGATTTTTTCTAAGTACAAAATCGAGAGAGGCTAAAAATCACCTCTTTTTCCTTCTCTCGATCAGACACTTAGAAAAAAAACTGAAAAAAAAAAAAAAATTTTGGATTTTTTCTAAGTACAAAATCGAGAGAGGCTAAAAATCACCTCTTTTTCCTTCTCTCGATCAGACACTTAGAAAAAAAACGGAAAAAAAAAAAAAAAAATTGGGATTTTTTCTAAGTACAAAATCGAGAGTGGCTAAAAATCAGCTCTTTTTCCTTCTCTCGATCAGACACTTAGAAAAAAAACGGGAAAAAAAAAAAAAAATTTGGATTTTTTCTAAGTACAAAATCGAGAGTGGCTAAAAATCACCTCTTTTTACTTCTCTCGATCAGACACTTAGAAAAAAAAATGAAAAAAAAAAAAAAAAAAATTGCATTTTTTCTAAGTACAAAATCAAGAGAGGCTAAAAATCACCTCTTTTTCCTTCTCTCGATCAGACACTTAGAAAAAAAACGGAAAAAAAAAAAATAAAAATTTGGATTTTTTCTAAGTACAAAATCGAGAGAGGCTAAAAATCACCTTTTTTTCCTTCTCTCGATCAGACACTTAGAAAAAAAACGGAAAAAAAAAAAAAAAAAATGTGGATTTTTTCTAAGTACAAAATCGAGAGTGGCTAAAAATCACCTCTTTTTCCTTCTCTCGATCAGACACTTAGAAAAAAAAAAGAAAAAAAAAAAAAAAAAAATTGGATTTTTTCAAAGTACAAAATCAAGAGAGGCTAAAAATCACCTCTTTTTCCTTCTCTCGATCAGACACTTAGAAAAAAAACGGAAAAAAAAAAAAAAAAAATTGGATTTTTTCTAAGTACAAAATCGAGAGAGGCTAAAAATCACCTCTTTTTCCTTCTCTCGATCAGACACTTAGAAAAAAAACGGAAAAAAAAAAATTTGGATTTTTTCTAAGTACAAAATCGACAGTGGCTAAAAATCACCTCTTTTTCCTTCTCTCGATCAGACACTTAGAAAAAAAAAAGAAAAAAAAAAAAAAAATTAGATTTTTTCTAAGTACAAAATCAAGAGAGGCTAAAAATCACCTCTTTTTCCTTCTCTCGATCAGACACTTAGAAAAAAAACGGAAAAAAAAAACAAAAACATTTTGATTTTTTCTAAGTACAAAATCGAGAGAGGCTAAAAATCACCTCTTTTTCCTTCTCTCGATCAGACACTTATAAAAAAAACTGAAAAAAAAATAAAAAATTTTTGGATTTTTTCTAAGTACAAAATCGAGAGAGGCTAAAAATCACCTCTTTTTCCTTCTCTCGATCAGACACTTGGAAAAAAAACGGAAAAAAAAAAAAAAAAAATTTGGATTTTTTCTAAGTACAAAATCGAGAGAGGCTAAAAATCACCTCTTTTTCCTTCTCTCGATCAGACACTTAGAAAAAAAAAAGAAAAAAAAAAAAAAAATTGGATTTTTTCTTAGTACAAAATCAAGAGAGGCTAAAAATCACCTCTTTTTCCTTCTCTCGATCAGACACTTAGAAAAAGGAAAAAAAAAATAAAAAATTTGGATTTTTTCTAAGTACAAAATCGAGAGAGGCTAAAAATCACCTCTTTTTCATTCTCTCGATCAGACACTTAGAAAAAAAACGGGAAAAAAAAAAAAAAAAAATTGGATTTTTTCTAAGTACAAAATCAAGAGAGGCTAAAAATCACCTCTTTTTCCTTCTCTCGATCAGACACTTAGAAAAAAAACGGAAAAAAAAAAAAAAAAAATTTGGATTTTTTCTAAGTACAAAATCGAGAGAGGCTAAAAATCACCTCTTTTTCCTTCTCTCGATCAGACACTTAGAAAACAAACGGAAAAAAAAAATAAAAAATTTGGATTTTTTCTAAGTACAAAATCGAGAGTGGCTAAAAATCACCTCTTTTTCCTTCTCTCGATCAGACACTTAGAAAAAAAACGGAAAAAAAAAAAAAAAAAAAATTTGGATTTTTTCTAAGTACAAAATCGACAGTGGCTAAAAATCACCTCTTTTTCCTTCTCTCGATCAGACACTTAGAAAAAAAAAAAGAAAAAAAAAAAAAAAAATTAGATTTTTTCTAAGTACAAAATCGAGAGAGGCTAAAAATCACCTCTTTTTCCTTCTCTCGATCAGACACTTAGAAAAAAAACGGAAAAAAAAAAAAAAAAATTTGGATTTTTTCTAAGTACAAAATCGAGAGTGGCTAAAAATCACCTCTTTTTCCTTCTCTCGATCAGACACTTAGAAAAAAAAATGAAAAAAAAAAAAAAAAAATTGGATTTTTTCTAAGTACAAAATCGAGAGAGGCTAAAAATCACCTCTTTTTCCTTCTCTCGATCAGACACTTAGAAAAAAAACGGAAAAAAAAAAAAAAAAAATTTGGATTTTTTCTAAGTACAAAATCGAGAGAGGCTAAAAATCACCTCTTTTTCCTTCTCTCGATCAGACACTTAGAAAAAAAAACGGAAAAAAAAAAAAAAAAATTTGGATTTTTTCTAAGTACAAAATCGAGAGTGGCTAAAAATCACCTCTTTTTCCTTCTCTCGATCAGACACTTAGAAAAAAAAAAGAAAAAAAAAAAAAAGAAATTGATTTTTTCTAAGTACAAAATCAAGAGAGGCTAAAAATCACCTCTTTTTCCTTCTCTCGATCAGACACTTAGAAAAAAAACGGAAAAAAAAAAAAAAAAAAATTGGATTTTTTCTAAGTACAAAATCGAGAGAGGCTAAAAATCACCTCTTTTTCCTTCTCTCGATCAGACACTTAGAAAAAAAACTGAAAAAAAAAAAAAAATTTTGGATTTTTTCTAAGTACAAAATCGAGAGAGGCTAAAAATCACCTCTTTTTCCTTCTCTCGATCAGACACTTAGAAAAAAAACGGAAAAAAAAAAAAAAAAATTGGGATTTTTTCTAAGTACAAAATCGAGAGTGGCTAAAAATCAGCTCTTTTTCCTTCTCTCGATCAGACACTTAGAAAAAAAACGGGAAAAAAAAAAAAAAATTTGGATTTTTTCTAAGTACAAAATCGAGAGTGGCTAAAAATCACCTCTTTTTACTTCTCTCGATCAGACACTTAGAAAAAAAAATGAAAAAAAAAAAAAAAAAATTGCATTTTTTCTAAGTACAAAATCGAGAGAGGCTAAAAATCACCTCTTTTTCCTTCTCTCGATCAGACACTTAGAAAAAAAACGGAAAAAAAAAAAAAAAAAATTTGGATTTTTTCTAAGTACAAAATCGAGAGAGGCTAAAAATCACCTCTTTTTCCTTCTCTCTATCAGACACTTAGAAAAAAAAACGGAAAAAAAAAAAAAAAAAATTGGATTTTTTCTAAGTACAAAATCGAGAGTGGCTAAAAATCACCTCTTTTTCCTTCTCTCGATCAGACACTTAGAAAAAAAAAAGAAAAAAAAAAAAAAGAAATTGATTTTTTCTAAGTACAAAATCAAGAGAGGCTAAAAATCACCTCTTTTTCCTTCTCTCGATCAGACACTTAGAAAAAAAACGGAAAAAAAAAAAAAAAAAAATTGGATTTTTTCTAAGTACAAAATCGAGAGAGGCTAAAAATCACCTCTTTTTCCTTCTCTCGATCAGACACTTAGAAAAAAAACTGAAAAAAAAAAAAAAATTTTGGATTTTTTCTAAGTACAAAATCGAGAGAGGCTAAAAATCACCTCTTTTTCCTTCTCTCGATCAGACACTTAGAAAAAAAACGGAAAAAAAAAAAAAAAAATTGGGATTTTTTCTAAGTACAAAATCGAGAGTGGCTAAAAATCAGCTCTTTTTCCTTCTCTCGATCAGACACTTAGAAAAAAAACGGGAAAAAAAAAAAAAAATTTGGATTTTTTCTAAGTACAAAATCGAGAGTGGCTAAAAATCACCTCTTTTTACTTCTCTCGATCAGACACTTAGAAAAAAAAATGAAAAAAAAAAAAAAAAAATTGCATTTTTTCTAAGTACAAAATCAAGAGAGGCTAAAAATCACCTCTTTTTCCTTCTCTCGATCAGACACTTAGAAAAAAAACGGAAAAAAAAAAAATAAAAATTTGGATTTTTTCTAAGTACAAAATCGAGAGAGGCTAAAAATCACCTTTTTTTCCTTCTCTCGATCAGACACTTAGAAAAAAAACGGAAAAAAAAAAAAAAAAAATGTGGATTTTTTCTAAGTACAAAATCGAGAGTGGCTAAAAATCACCTCTTTTTCCTTCTCTCGATCAGACACTTAGAAAAAAAAAAGAAAAAAAAAAAAAAAAAAATTGGATTTTTTCAAAGTACAAAATCAAGAGAGGCTAAAAATCACCTCTTTTTCCTTCTCTCGATCAGACACTTAGAAAAAAAACGGAAAAAAAAAAAAAAAAAATTGGATTTTTTCTAAGTACAAAATCGAGAGAGGCTAAAAATCACCTCTTTTTCCTTCTCTCGATCAGACACTTAGAAAAAAAACGGAAAAAAAAAAATTTGGATTTTTTCTAAGTACAAAATCGACAGTGGCTAAAAATCACCTCTTTTTCCTTCTCTCGATCAGACACTTAGAAAAAAAAAAGAAAAAAAAAAAAAAAATTAGATTTTTTCTAAGTACAAAATCAAGAGAGGCTAAAAATCACCTCTTTTTCCTTCTCTCGATCAGACACTTAGAAAAAAAACGGAAAAAAAAAACAAAAACATTTTGATTTTTTCTAAGTACAAAATCGAGAGAGGCTAAAAATCACCTCTTTTTCCTTCTCTCGATCAGACACTTATAAAAAAAACTGAAAAAAAAATAAAAAATTTTTGGATTTTTTCTAAGTACAAAATCGAGAGAGGCTAAAAATCACCTCTTTTTCCTTCTCTCGATCAGACACTTGGAAAAAAAACGGAAAAAAAAAAAAAAAAAATTTGGATTTTTTCTAAGTACAAAATCGAGAGAGGCTAAAAATCACCTCTTTTTCCTTCTCTCGATCAGACACTTAGAAAAAAAAAAGAAAAAAAAAAAAAAAATTGGATTTTTTCTTAGTACAAAATCAAGAGAGGCTAAAAATCACCTCTTTTTCCTTCTCTCGATCAGACACTTAGAAAAAGGAAAAAAAAAATAAAAAATTTGGATTTTTTCTAAGTACAAAATCGAGAGAGGCTAAAAATCACCTCTTTTTCATTCTCTCGATCAGACACTTAGAAAAAAAACGGGAAAAAAAAAAAAAAAAAATTGGATTTTTTCTAAGTACAAAATCAAGAGAGGCTAAAAATCACCTCTTTTTCCTTCTCTCGATCAGACACTTAGAAAAAAAACGGAAAAAAAAAAAAAAAAAATTTGGATTTTTTCTAAGTACAAAATCGAGAGAGGCTAAAAATCACCTCTTTTTCCTTCTCTCGATCAGACACTTAGAAAACAAACGGAAAAAAAAAATAAAAAATTTGGATTTTTTCTAAGTACAAAATCGAGAGTGGCTAAAAATCACCTCTTTTTCCTTCTCTCGATCAGACACTTAGAAAAAAAACGGAAAAAAAAAAAAAAAAAAAATTTGGATTTTTTCTAAGTACAAAATCGACAGTGGCTAAAAATCACCTCTTTTTCCTTCTCTCGATCAGACACTTAGAAAAAAAAAAAGAAAAAAAAAAAAAAAAATTAGATTTTTTCTAAGTACAAAATCGAGAGAGGCTAAAAATCACCTCTTTTTCCTTCTCTCGATCAGACACTTAGAAAAAAAACGGAAAAAAAAAAAAAAAAATTTGGATTTTTTCTAAGTACAAAATCGAGAGTGGCTAAAAATCACCTCTTTTTCCTTCTCTCGATCAGACACTTAGAAAAAAAAATGAAAAAAAAAAAAAAAAAATTGGATTTTTTCTAAGTACAAAATCGAGAGAGGCTAAAAATCACCTCTTTTTCCTTCTCTCGATCAGACACTTAGAAAAAAAACGGAAAAAAAAAAAAAAAAAATTTGGATTTTTTCTAAGTACAAAATCGAGAGAGGCTAAAAATCACCTCTTTTTCCTTCTCTCGATCAGACACTTAGAAAAAAAAACGGAAAAAAAAAAAAAAAAATTTGGATTTTTTCTAAGTACAAAATCGAGAGTGGCTAAAAATCACCTCTTTTTCCTTCTCTCGATCAGACACTTAGAAAAAAAAAAGAAAAAAAAAAAAAAGAAATTGATTTTTTCTAAGTACAAAATCAAGAGAGGCTAAAAATCACCTCTTTTTCCTTCTCTCGATCAGACACTTAGAAAAAAAACGGAAAAAAAAAAAAAAAAAAATTGGATTTTTTCTAAGTACAAAATCGAGAGAGGCTAAAAATCACCTCTTTTTCCTTCTCTCGATCAGACACTTAGAAAAAAAACTGAAAAAAAAAAAAAAATTTTGGATTTTTTCTAAGTACAAAATCGAGAGAGGCTAAAAATCACCTCTTTTTCCTTCTCTCGATCAGACACTTAGAAAAAAAACGGAAAAAAAAAAAAAAAAATTGGGATTTTTTCTAAGTACAAAATCGAGAGTGGCTAAAAATCAGCTCTTTTTCCTTCTCTCGATCAGACACTTAGAAAAAAAACGGGAAAAAAAAAAAAAAATTTGGATTTTTTCTAAGTACAAAATCGAGAGTGGCTAAAAATCACCTCTTTTTACTTCTCTCGATCAGACACTTAGAAAAAAAAATGAAAAAAAAAAAAAAAAAATTGCATTTTTTCTAAGTACAAAATCGAGAGAGGCTAAAAATCACCTCTTTTTCCTTCTCTCGATCAGACACTTAGAAAAAAAACGGAAAAAAAAAAAAAAAAAATTTGGATTTTTTCTAAGTACAAAATCGAGAGAGGCTAAAAATCACCTCTTTTTCCTTCTCTCTATCAGACACTTAGAAAAAAAAACGGAAAAAAAAAAAAAAAAAATTGGATTTTTTCTAAGTACAAAATCGAGAGTGGCTAAAAATCACCTCTTTTTCCTTCTCTCGATCAGACACTTAGAAAAAAAAAAGAAAAAAAAAAAAAAGAAATTGATTTTTTCTAAGTACAAAATCAAGAGAGGCTAAAAATCACCTCTTTTTCCTTCTCTCGATCAGACACTTAGAAAAAAAACGGAAAAAAAAAAAAAAAAAAATTGGATTTTTTCTAAGTACAAAATCGAGAGAGGCTAAAAATCACCTCTTTTTCCTTCTCTCGATCAGACACTTAGAAAAAAAACTGAAAAAAAAAAAAAAATTTTGGATTTTTTCTAAGTACAAAATCGAGAGAGGCTAAAAATCACCTCTTTTTCCTTCTCTCGATCAGACACTTAGAAAAAAAACGGAAAAAAAAAAAAAAAAATTGGGATTTTTTCTAAGTACAAAATCGAGAGTGGCTAAAAATCAGCTCTTTTTCCTTCTCTCGATCAGACACTTAGAAAAAAAACGGGAAAAAAAAAAAAAAATTTGGATTTTTTCTAAGTACAAAATCGAGAGTGGCTAAAAATCACCTCTTTTTACTTCTCTCGATCAGACACTTAGAAAAAAAAATGAAAAAAAAAAAAAAAAAATTGCATTTTTTCTAAGTACAAAATCAAGAGAGGCTAAAAATCACCTCTTTTTCCTTCTCTCGATCAGACACTTAGAAAAAAAACGGAAAAAAAAAAAATAAAAATTTGGATTTTTTCTAAGTACAAAATCGAGAGAGGCTAAAAATCACCTTTTTTTCCTTCTCTCGATCAGACACTTAGAAAAAAAACGGAAAAAAAAAAAAAAAAAATGTGGATTTTTTCTAAGTACAAAATCGAGAGTGGCTAAAAATCACCTCTTTTTCCTTCTCTCGATCAGACACTTAGAAAAAAAAAAGAAAAAAAAAAAAAAAAAAATTGGATTTTTTCAAAGTACAAAATCAAGAGAGGCTAAAAATCACCTCTTTTTCCTTCTCTCGATCAGACACTTAGAAAAAAAACGGAAAAAAAAAAAAAAAAAATTGGATTTTTTCTAAGTACAAAATCGAGAGAGGCTAAAAATCACCTCTTTTTCCTTCTCTCGATCAGACACTTAGAAAAAAAACGGAAAAAAAAAAAAAAAAAATTTGGATTTTTTCTAAGTACAAAATCGACAGTGGCTAAAAATCACCTCTTTTTCCTTCTCTCGATCAGACACTTAGAAAAAAAAAAGAAAAAAAAAAAAAAAATTAGATTTTTTCTAAGTACAAAATCAAGAGAGGCTAAAAATCACCTCTTTTTCCTTCTCTCTATCAGACACTTAGAAAAAAAAACGGAAAAAAAAAAAAAAAAAATTGGATTTTTTCTAAGTACAAAATCGAGAGTGGCTAAAAATCACCTCTTTTTCCTTCTCTCGATCAGACACTTAGAAAAAAAAAAGAAAAAAAAAAAAAAGAAATTGATTTTTTCTAAGTACAAAATCAAGAGAGGCTAAAAATCACCTCTTTTTCCTTCTCTCGATCAGACACTTAGAAAAAAAACGGAAAAAAAAAAAAAAAAAAATTGGATTTTTTCTAAGTACAAAATCGAGAGAGGCTAAAAATCACCTCTTTTTCCTTCTCTCGATCAGACACTTAGAAAAAAAACTGAAAAAAAAAAAAAAATTTTGGATTTTTTCTAAGTACAAAATCGAGAGAGGCTAAAAATCACCTCTTTTTCCTTCTCTCGATCAGACACTTAGAAAAAAAACGGAAAAAAAAAAAAAAAAATTGGGATTTTTTCTAAGTACAAAATCGAGAGTGGCTAAAAATCAGCTCTTTTTCCTTCTCTCGATCAGACACTTAGAAAAAAAACGGGAAAAAAAAAAAAAAATTTGGATTTTTTCTAAGTACAAAATCGAGAGTGGCTAAAAATCACCTCTTTTTACTTCTCTCGATCAGACACTTAGAAAAAAAAATGAAAAAAAAAAAAAAAAAATTGCATTTTTTCTAAGTACAAAATCAAGAGAGGCTAAAAATCACCTCTTTTTCCTTCTCTCGATCAGACACTTAGAAAAAAAACGGAAAAAAAAAAAATAAAAATTTGGATTTTTTCTAAGTACAAAATCGAGAGAGGCTAAAAATCACCTTTTTTTCCTTCTCTCGATCAGACACTTAGAAAAAAAACGGAAAAAAAAAAAAAAAAAATGTGGATTTTTTCTAAGTACAAAATCGAGAGTGGCTAAAAATCACCTCTTTTTCCTTCTCTCGATCAGACACTTAGAAAAAAAAAAGAAAAAAAAAAAAAAAAAAATTGGATTTTTTCAAAGTACAAAATCAAGAGAGGCTAAAAATCACCTCTTTTTCCTTCTCTCGATCAGACACTTAGAAAAAAAACGGAAAAAAAAAAAAAAAAAATTGGATTTTTTCTAAGTACAAAATCGAGAGAGGCTAAAAATCACCTCTTTTTCCTTCTCTCGATCAGACACTTAGAAAAAAAACGGAAAAAAAAAAAAAAAAAATTTGGATTTTTTCTAAGTACAAAATCGACAGTGGCTAAAAATCACCTCTTTTTCCTTCTCTCGATCAGACACTTAGAAAAAAAAAAGAAAAAAAAAAAAAAAATTAGATTTTTTCTAAGTACAAAATCAAGAGAGGCTAAAAATCACCTCTTTTTCCTTCTCTCGATCAGACACTTAGAAAAAAAACGGAAAAAAAAAACAAAAACATTTTGATTTTTTCTAAGTACAAAATCGAGAGAGGCTAAAAATCACCTCTTTTTCCTTCTCTCGATCAGACACTTATAAAAAAAACTGAAAAAAAAATAAAAAATTTTTGGATTTTTTCTAAGTACAAAATCGAGAGAGGCTAAAAATCACCTCTTTTTCCTTCTCTCGATCAGACACTTGGAAAAAAAACGGAAAAAAAAAAAAAAAAAATTTGGATTTTTTCTAAGTACAAAATCGAGAGAGGCTAAAAATCACCTCTTTTTCCTTCTCTCGATCAGACACTTAGAAAAAAAAAAGAAAAAAAAAAAAAAAAATTGGATTTTTTCTTAGTACAAAATCAAGAGAGGCTAAAAATCACCTCTTTTTCCTTCTCTCGATCAGACACTTAGAAAAAGGAAAAAAAAAATAAAAAATTTGGATTTTTTCTAAGTACAAAATCGAGAGAGGCTAAAAATCACCTCTTTTTCATTCTCTCGATCAGACACTTAGAAAAAAAACGGGAAAAAAAAAAAAAAAAAATTGGATTTTTTCTAAGTACAAAATCAAGAGAGGCTAAAAATCACCTCTTTTTCCTTCTCTCGATCAGACACTTAGAAAAAAAACGGAAAAAAAAAAAAAAAAAATTTGGATTTTTTCTAAGTACAAAATCGAGAGAGGCTAAAAATCACCTCTTTTTCCTTCTCTCGATCAGACACTTAGAAAACAAACGGAAAAAAAAAATAAAAAATTTGGATTTTTTCTAAGTACAAAATCGAGAGTGGCTAAAAATCACCTCTTTTTCCTTCTCTCGATCAGACACTTAGAAAAAAAACGGAAAAAAAAAAAAAAAAAAAATTTGGATTTTTTCTAAGTACAAAATCGACAGTGGCTAAAAATCACCTCTTTTTCCTTCTCTCGATCAGACACTTAGAAAAAAAAAAAGAAAAAAAAAAAAAAAAATTAGATTTTTTCTAAGTACAAAATCGAGAGAGGCTAAAAATCACCTCTTTTTCCTTCTCTCGATCAGACACTTAGAAAAAAAACGGAAAAAAAAAAAAAAAAATTTGGATTTTTTCTAAGTACAAAATCGAGAGTGGCTAAAAATCACCTCTTTTTCCTTCTCTCGATCAGACACTTAGAAAAAAAAATGAAAAAAAAAAAAAAAAAATTGGATTTTTTCTAAGTACAAAATCGAGAGAGGCTAAAAATCACCTCTTTTTCCTTCTCTCGATCAGACACTTAGAAAAAAAACGGAAAAAAAAAAAAAAAAAATTTGGATTTTTTCTAAGTACAAAATCGAGAGAGGCTAAAAATCACCTCTTTTTCCTTCTCTCGATCAGACACTTAGAAAAAAAAACGGAAAAAAAAAAAAAAAAATTTGGATTTTTTCTAAGTACAAAATCGAGAGTGGCTAAAAATCACCTCTTTTTCCTTCTCTCGATCAGACACTTAGAAAAAAAAAAGAAAAAAAAAAAAAAGAAATTGATTTTTTCTAAGTACAAAATCAAGAGAGGCTAAAAATCACCTCTTTTTCCTTCTCTCGATCAGACACTTAGAAAAAAAACGGAAAAAAAAAAAAAAAAAAATTGGATTTTTTCTAAGTACAAAATCGAGAGAGGCTAAAAATCACCTCTTTTTCCTTCTCTCGATCAGACACTTAGAAAAAAAACTGAAAAAAAAAAAAAAATTTTGGATTTTTTCTAAGTACAAAATCGAGAGAGGCTAAAAATCACCTCTTTTTCCTTCTCTCGATCAGACACTTAGAAAAAAAACGGAAAAAAAAAAAAAAAAATTGGGATTTTTTCTAAGTACAAAATCGAGAGTGGCTAAAAATCAGCTCTTTTTCCTTCTCTCGATCAGACACTTAGAAAAAAAACGGGAAAAAAAAAAAAAAATTTGGATTTTTTCTAAGTACAAAATCGAGAGTGGCTAAAAATCACCTCTTTTTACTTCTCTCGATCAGACACTTAGAAAAAAAAATGAAAAAAAAAAAAAAAAAATTGCATTTTTTCTAAGTACAAAATCAAGAGAGGCTAAAAATCACCTCTTTTTCCTTCTCTCGATCAGACACTTAGAAAAAAAACGGAAAAAAAAAAAAAAAAAATTTGGATTTTTTCTAAGTACAAAATCGAGAGAGGCTAAAAATCACCTTTTTTTCCTTCTCTCGATCAGACACTTAGAAAAAAAACGGAAAAAAAAAAAAAAAAAATGTGGATTTTTTCTAAGTACAAAATCGAGAGTGGCTAAAAATCACCTCTTTTTCCTTCTCTCGATCAGACACTTAGAAAAAAAAAAGAAAAAAAAAAAAAAAAAAATTGGATTTTTTCAAAGTACAAAATCAAGAGAGGCTAAAAATCACCTCTTTTTCCTTCTCTCGATCAGACACTTAGAAAAAAAACGGAAAAAAAAAAAAAAAAATTTGGATTTTTTCTAAGTACAAAATCGAGAGAGGCTAAAAATCACCTCTTTTTCCTTCTCTCGATCAGACACTTAGAAAAAAAACGGAAAAAAAAAAAAAAAAATTGGATTTTTTCTAAGTACAAAATCGAGAGAGGCTAAAAATCACCTCTTTTTCCTTCTCTCGATCAGACACTTAGAAAAAAAACGGAGAAAAAAAAAAAAATGTGGATTTTTTCTAAGTACAAAATCGAGAGTGGCTAAAAATCACCTCTTTTTCCTTCTCTCGATCAGACACTTAGAAAAATAAATGAAAAAAAAAAAAAAAAAATTGGATTTTTTCTAAGTACAAAATCAAGAGAGGCTAAAAATCACCTCTTTTTCCTTTTCTCGATCAGACACTTAGAAAAAAAACAGAAAAAAAAAAAAAAAAATTTGGATTTTTTCTAAGTACAAAATCGAGAGAGGCTAAAAATCACCTCTTTTTCCTTCTCTCGATCAGACACTTAGAAAAAAAACGGAAAAAAAAAAAAAATAATTTGGATTTTTTCTAAGTACAAAATCGAGAGTGGCTAAAAATCACCTCTTTTTCCTTCTCTCGATCAGACACTTAGAAAAAAAACGGAAAAAAAAAAAAAAAAAATTTGGATTTTTTCTAAGTACAAAATCGACAGTGGCTAAAAATCACCTCTTTTTCCTTCTCTCGATCAGACACTTAGAAAAAAAAAAGAAAAAAAAAAAAAAAATTAGATTTTTTCTAAGTACAAAATCAAGAGAGGCTAAAAATCACCTCTTTTTCCTTCTCTCGATCAGACACTTAGAAAAAAAACGGAAAAAAAAAAAAAAAACATTTTGATTTTTTCTAAGTACAAAATCGAGAGAGGCTAAAAATCACCTCTTTTTCCTTCTCTCGATCAGACAATTAGAAAAAAAACAGAAAAAAAAACAAAAACATTTTGGATTTTTTCTAAGTACAAAATCGAGAGAGGCTAAAAATCACCTCTTTTTCCTTCTCTCGATCAGACACTTAGAAAAAAAACGGAAAAAAAAAAAAAAAAAATTTGGATTTTTTCTAAGTACAAAATCGAGAGTGGCTAAAAATCACCTCTTTTTCCTTCTCTCGATCAGACACTTAGAAAAAAAAATGAAAAAAAAAAAAAAGAAATGGATTTTTTCTAAGTACAAAATCAAGAGAGGCTAAAAATCACCTCTTTTTCCTTCTCTCGATCAGACACTTAGAAAAAAAACGGAAAAAAAAAAAAAAAAAATTTGGATTTTTTCTAAGTACAAAATCGAGAGAGGCTAAAAATCACCTCTTTTTCCTTCTCTCGATCAGACACTTAGAAAAAAAAACGGAAAAAAAAAAAAAAATTTTGGATTTTTTCTAAGTACAAAATCGAGAGTGGCTAAAAATCACCTCTTTTTCCTTCTCTCGATCAGACACTTAGAAAAAAAAACGGAAAAAAAAAAAAAAAAAATTTGGATTTTTTCTAAGTACAAAATCGAGAGAGGCTAAAAATCACCTCTTTTTCCTTCTCTCGATCAGACACTTAGAAAAAAAACGGAAAAAAAATAAATAAATTTGGATTTTTTCTAAGTACAAAATCGAGAGTGGCTAAAAATCACCTCTTTTTCCTTCTCTCGATCAGACACTTAGAAAAAAAAATGAAAAAAAAAAAAAAAAAATTGGATTTTTTCAAAGTACAAAATCAAGAGAGGCTAAAAATCACCTCTTTTTCCTTCTCTCGATCAGACACTTAGAAAAAAAACGGAAAAAAAAAAAAAAACATTTGGATTTTTTCTAAGTACAAAATCGAGAGAGGCTAAAAATCACCTCTTTTTCCTTCTCTCGATCAGACACTTAGAAAAAAAACCGAAAAAAAAAAAAAAAAATTGGATTTTTTCTAAGTACAAAATCGAGAGAGGCTAAAAATCACCTCTTTTTCCTTCTCTCGATCAGACACTTAGAAAACAAACGGAAAAAAAAAATAAAAAATTTGGATTTTTTCTAAGTACAAAATCGAGAGTGGCTAAAATCACCTCTTTTTCCTTCTCTCGATCAGACACTTAGAAAAAAAACGGAAAAAAAAAAAAAAAAAATTTGGATTTTTTCTAAGTACAAAATCCACAGTGGCTAAAATCACCTCTTTTTCCTTCTCTCGATCAGACACTTAGAAAAAAAAAAGAAAAAAAAAAAAAAAATTAGATTTTTTCTAAGTACAAAATCGAGAGAGGCTAAAAATCACCTCTTTTTCCTTCTCTCGATCAGACACTTAGAAAAAAAACGGAAAAAAAAAAAAAAAAATTTGGATTTTTTCTAAGTACAAAATCGAGAGTGGCTAAAAATCACCTCTTTTTCCTTCTCTCGATCAGACACTTAGAAAAAAAATGAAAAAAAAAAAAAAAAAATTGGATTTTTTGTAAGTACAAAATCGAGAGAGGCTAAAAATCACCTCTTTTTCCTTCTCTCGATCAGACACTTAGAAAAAAAACGGAAAAAAAAAAAAAAAAAATTTGGATTTTTTCTTAGTACAAAATCGAGAGAGGCTAAAAATCACCTCTTTTTCCTTCTCTCGATCAGACACTTAGAAAAAAAACGGAAAAAAAAAAAAAAAATTTGGATTTTTTCTAAGTACAAAATCGAGAGTGGCTAAAAATCACCTCTTTTTCCTTCTCTCGATCAGACACTTAGAAAAAAAAAAGAAAAAAAAAAAAAAGAAATGGATTTTTTCTAAGTACAAAATCAAGAGAGGCTAAAAATCACCTCTTTTTCCTTCTCTCGATCAGACACTTAGAAAAAAAACGGAAAAAAAAAAAAAAAAAATTTGGATTTTTTCTAAGTACAAAATCGAGAGAGGCTAAAAATCACCTCTTTTTCCTTCTCTCGATCAGACACTTAGAAAAAAAACTGAAAAAAAAAATAAAATTTTGGATTTTTTCTAAGTACAAAATCGAGAGAGGCTAAAAATCACCTCTTTTTCCTTCTCTCGATCAGACACTTAGAAAAAAAACGGAAAAAAAAAAAAAAAATTGGATTTTTTCTAAGTACAAAATCGAGAGTGGCTAAAAATCACCTCTTTTTCCTTCTCTCGATCAGACACTTAGAAAAAAAACGGGAAAAAAAAAAAAAAAATTTGGATTTTTTCTAAGTACAAAATCGAGAGTGGCTAAAAATCACCTCTTTTACTTCTCTCGATCAGACACTTAGAAAAAAAAATGAAAAAAAAAAAAAAAAAATTGGATTTTTTCTAAGTACAAAATCAAGAGAGGCTAAAAATCACCTCTTTTTCCTTCTCTCGATCAGACACTTAGAAAAAAAACGGAAAAAAAAAAAAAAAAAATTTGGATTTTTTTTAAGTACAAAATCGAGAGAGGCTAAAAATCACCTTTTTTTCCTTCTCTCGATCAGACACTTAGAAAAAAAACGGAAAAAAAAAAAAAAAAATTTGGATTTTTTCTAAGTACAAAATCGAGAGTGGCTAAAAATCACCTCTTTTTCCTTCTCTCGATCAGACACTTAGAAAAAAAAAGAAAAAAAAAAAAAAAATTGGATTTTTTCAAAGTACAAAATCAAGAGAGGCTAAAAATCACCTCTTTTTCCTTCTCTCGATCAGACACTTAGAAAAAAAACGGAAAAAAAAAAAAAAAAAATTTGGATTTTTTCTAAGTACAAAATCGAGAGAGGCTAAAAATCACCTCTTTTTCCTTCTCTCGATCAGACACTTAGAAAAAAAACCGAACAAAAAAAAAAAAAAATTTGGATTTTTTCTAAGTACAAAATCGAGAGAGGCTAAAAATCACCTCTTTTTCCTTCTCTCGATCAGACACTTAGAAAAAAACGGAGAAAAAAAAAAAAAAAATGTGGATTTTTTCTAAGTACAAAATCGAGAGTGGCTAAAAATCACCTCTTTTTCCTTCTCTCGATCAGACACTTAGAAAAAAAAATGAAAAAAAAAAAAAAAAATTGGATTTTTTCTAAGTACAAAATCAAGAGAGGCTAAAAATCACCTCTTTTTCCTTCTCTCGATCAGACACTTAGAAAAAAAACGGAAAAAAAAAAAAAAAAAATTTGGATTTTTTCTAAGTACAAAATCGAGAGAGGCTAAAAATCACCTCTTTTTCCTTCTCTCGATCAGACACTTAGAAAAAAAACGGAAAAAAAAAAAAAAAATTTGGATTTTTTCTAAGTACAAAATCGAGAGTGGCTAAAAATCACCTCTTTTTCCTTCTCTCGATCAGACACTTAGAAAAAAAACGGAAAAAAAAAAAAAAAAAATTTGGATTTTTTCTAAGTACAAAATCGACAGTGGCTAAAAATCACCTCTTTTTCCTTCTCTCGATCAGACACTTAGAAAAAAAAAAGAAAAAAAAATAAAAAATTAGATTTTTTCTAAGTACAAAATCAAGAGAGGCTAAAAATCACCTCTTTTTCCTTCTCTCGATCAGACACTTAGAAAAAAAACGGAAAAAAAAAAAAAAAAACATTTTGATTTTTTCTAAGTACAAAATCGAGAGAGGCTAAAAATCACCTCTTTTTCCTTCTCTCGATCAGACACTTATAAAAAAAAAAGAAAAAAAAATAAAAAAAATTTGGATTTTTTCTAAGTACAAAATCGAGAGAGGCTAAAAATCACCTCTTTTTCCTTCTCTCGATCAGACACTTGGAAAAAAAACGGAAAAAAAAAAAAAAAAAATTTGGATTTTTTCTAAGTACAAAATCGAGAGAGGCTAAAAATCACCTCTTTTTCCTTCTCTCGATCAGACACTTAGAAAAAAAAAAGAAAAAAAAAAAAAAAAAATTGGATTTTTTCTTAGTACAAAATCAAGAGAGGCTAAAAATCACCTCTTTTTCCTTCTCTCGATCAGACACTTAGAAAAAAAACGGAAAAAAAAAAAATAAAATTTGGATTTTTTCTAAGTACAAAATCGAGAGAGGCTAAAAATCACCTCTTTTTCATTCTCTCGATCAGACACTTAGAAAAAAAACGGAAAAAAAAAAAAAAAAAAATTGGATTTTTTCTAAGTACAAAATCAAGAGAGGCTAAAAATCACCTCTTTTTCCTTCTCTCGATCAGACACTTAGAAAAAAAACGGAAAAAAAAAAAAAAAAAATTTGGATTTTTTCTAAGTACAAAATCGAGAGAGGCTAAAAATCACCTCTTTTTCCTTCTCTCGATCAGACACTTAGAAAACAAACGGAAAAAAAAAATAAAAAATTTGGATTTTTTCTAAGTACAAAATCGAGAGTGGCTAAAAATCACCTCTTTTTCCTTCTCTCGATCAGACACTTAGAAAAAAAACGGAAAAAAAAAAAAAAAAAAAATTGGATTTTTTCTAAGTACAAAATCGACAGTGGCTAAAAATCACCTCTTTTTCCTTCTCTCGATCAGACACTTAGAAAAAAAAAAGAAAAAAAAAAAAAAAAATTAGATTTTTTCTAAGTACAAAATCGAGAGAGGCTAAAAATCACCTCTTTTTCCTTCTCTCGATCAGACACTTAGAAAAAAAACGGAAAAAAAAAAAAAAAAAATTTGGATTTTTTCTAAGTACAAAATCGAGAGTGGCTAAAAATCACCTCTTTTTCCTTCTCTCGATCAGACACTTAGAAAAAAAAATGAAAAAAAAAAAAAAAAAATTGGATTTTTTCTAAGTACAAAATCGAGAGAGGCTAAAAATCACCTCTTTTTCCTTCTCTCGATCAGACACTTAGAAAAAAAACGGAAAAAAAAAAAAAAAAAATTTGGATTTTTTCTAAGTACAAAATCGAGAGAGGCTAAAAATCACCTCTTTTTCCTTCTCTCGATCAGACACTTAGAAAAAAAACGGAAAAAAAAAAAAAAAATTTGGATTTTTTCTAAGTACAAAATCGAGAGTGGCTAAAAATCACCTCTTTTTCCTTCTCTCGATCAGACACTTAGAAAAAAAAATGAAAAAAAAAAAAAAGAAATGGATTTTTTCTAAGTACAAAATCAAGAGAGGCTAAAAATCACCTCTTTTTCCTTCTCTCGATCAGACACTTAGAAAAAAAACGGGAAAAAAAAAAAAAAAAATTTGGATTTTTTCTAAGTACAAAATCGACAGTGGCTAAAAATCACCTCTTTTTCCTTCTCTCGATCAGACACTTAGAAAAAAAAAAGAAAAAAAAAAAAAAATTTGGATTTTTTCTAAGTACAAAATCGAGAGTGGCTAAAAATCACCTCTTTTTCCTTCTCTCGATCAGACACTTAGAAAAAAAACGGAAAAAAAAAAAAAAAAAATTTGGATTTTTTCTAAGTACAAAATCGAGAGTGGCTAAAAATCACCTCTTTTTCCTTCTCTCGATCAGACACTTAGAAAAAAAAATGAAAAAAAAAAAAAAAAAATTTGGATTTTTTCTAAGTACAAAATCGAGAGAGGCTAAAAATCACCTCTTTTTCCTTCTCTCGATCAGACACTTAGAAAAAAAAACGGAAAAAAAAAAAAAAAAATTTGGATTTTTTCTAAGTACAAAATCGAGAGAGGCTAAAAATCACCTCTTTTTCCTTCTCTCGATCAGACACTTAGAAAAAAAACGGAAAAAAAAAAAAAAAAAATTTGGATTTTTTCTAAGTACAAAATCGAGAGTGGCTAAAAATCACCTCTTTTTCCTTCTCTCGATCAGACACTTAGAAAAAAAACGGAAAAAAAAAAAAAAAAAATTTGGATTTTTTCTAAGTACAAAATCGAGAGAGGCTAAAAATCACCTCTTTTTCCTTCTCTCGATCAGACACTTAGAAAAAAAACGGAAAAAAAAAAAAAAAAAAAAATTGGATTTTTTCTAAGTACAAAATCGAGAGTGGCTAAAAATCACCTCTTTTTCCTTCTCTCGATCAGACACTTAGAAAAAAAAATGAAAAAAAAAAAAAAAAAATTGGATTTTTTCTAAGTACAAAATCAAGAGAGGCTAAAAATCACCTCTTTTTCCTTCTCTCGATCAGACACTTAGAAAAAAACGGAAAAAAAAAAAAAAAAAATTTGGATTTTTTCTAAGTACAAAATCGAGAGAGGCTAAAAATCACCTCTTTTTCCTTCTCTCGATCAGACACTTAGAAAAAAAACGGAAAAAAAAAAAAAAAAATTTGGATTTTTTATAAGTACAAAATCGAGAGTGGCTAAAAATCACCTCTTTTTCCTTCTCTCGATCAGACACTTAGAAAAAAAACGGAAAAAAAAAAAAAAAAAATTTGGATTTTTTCTAAGTACAAAATCGACAGTGGCTAAAAATCACCTCTTTTTCCTTCTCTCGATCAGACACTTAGAAAAAAAAAAAAAAAAAAAAAAAAAAATTAGATTTTTTCTAAGTACAAAATCAAGAGAGGCTAAAAATCACCTCTTTTTCCTTCTCTCGATCAGACACTTAGAAAAAAAACGGAAAAAAAAAAAAAAAAACATTTTGATTTTTTCTAAGTACAAAATCGAGAGAGGCTAAAAATCACCTCTTTTTCCTTCTCTCGATCAGACACTTAGAAAAAAAACTGAAAAAAAAATAAAAAAATTTTGGATTTTTTCTAAGTACAAAATCGAGAGAGGCTAAAAATCACCTCTTTTTCCTTCTCTCGATCAGACACTTGGAAAAAAAACGGAAAAAAAAAAAAAAAAAATTTGGATTTTTTCTAAGTACAAAATCGAGAGAGGCTAAAAATCACCTCTTTTTCCTTCTCTCGATCAGACACTTAGAAAAAAAAAAGAAAAAAAAAAAAAAAAAATTGGATTTTTTCTTAGTACAAAATCAAGAGAGGCTAAAAATCACCTCTTTTTCCTTCTCTCGATCAGACACTTAGAAAAAAAACGGAAAAAAAAAAAATAAAAATTTGGATTTTTTCTAAGTACAAAATCGAGAGAGGCTAAAAATCACCTCTTTTTCATTCTCTCGATCAGACACTTAGAAAAAAAACGGAAAAAAAAAAAAAAAAAATTGGATTTTTTCTAAGTACAAAATCGAGAGTGGCTAAAAATCACCTCTTTTTCCTTCTCTCGATCAGACACTTAGAAAAAAAAAAGAAAAAAAAATAAAAAAAATTGTATTTTTTATAAGTACAAAATCAAGAGAGGCTAAAAATCACCTCTTTTTCCTTCTCTCGATCAGACACTTAGAAAAAAAACGGAAAAAAAAAAAAAAAAAATTTGGATTTTTTCTAAGTACAAAATCGAGAGTGGCTAAAAATCACCTCTTTTTCCTTCTCTCGATCAGACACTTAGAAAAAAAACGGAAAAAAAAAAAAAAAAAATTTGGATTTTTTCTAAGTACAAAATCGAGAGTGGCTAAAAATCACCTCTTTTTCCTACTCTCGATCAGACACTTAGAAAAAAAAATGAAAAAAAAAAAAAAAAATTTTGGATTTTTTCTAAGTACAAAATCGAGAGAGGCTAAAAATCACCTCTTTTTCCTTCTCTTGATCAGACACTTAGAAAAAAAAACGGAAAAAAAAAAAAAAAAAATTGGATTTTTTCTAAGTACAAAATCGAGAGAGGCTAAAAATCACCTCTTTTTCCTTCTCTCGATCAGACACTTAGAAAAAAAACGGAAAAAAAAAAAAAAAAATTTGGATTTTTTCTAAGTACAAAATCGAGAGTGGCTAAAAATCACCTCTTTTTCCTTCTCTCGATCAGACACTTAGAAAAAAAACGGAAAAAAAAAAAAATAAAATTTGGATTTTTTCTAAGTACAAAATCGAGAGAGGCTAAAAATCACCTCTTTTTCCTTCTCTCGATCAGACACTTAGAAAAAAAACGGAAAAAAAAAAAAAAAAAAAATTGGATTTTTTCTAAGTACAAAATCGAGAGTGGCTAAAAATCACCTCTTTTTCCTTCTCTCGATCAGACACTTAGAAAAAAAAATGAAAAAAAAAAAAAAAAAATTGGATTTTTTCTAAGTACAAAATCAAGAGAGGCTAAAAATCACCTCTTTTTCCTTCTCTCGATCAGACACTTAGAAAAAAAACGGAAAAAAAAAAAAAAAAAATTTGGATTTTTTCTAAGTACAAAATCGAGAGTGGATAAAAATCACCTCTTTTTCCTTATCTCGATCAGACACTTAGAAAAAAAAAAGAAAAAAAAAAAAAAAAATTGGATTTTTTCTAAGTACAAAATAAAGAGAGGCTAAAAATCACCTCTTTTTCCTTCTCTCGATCAGACACTTAGAAAAAAAACGGGAAAAAAAAAAAAAAAAATTGGATTTTTTCTAAGTACAAAATCAAGAGAGGCTAAAAATCACCTCTTTTTCCTTCTCTTGATCAGACACTTAGAAAAAAAACGGGAAAAAAAAAAAAAAATTTGGATTTTTTCTAAGTACAAAATCGAGAGAGGCTAAAAATCACCTCTTTTTCCTTCTCTCGATCAGACACTTAGAAAAAAAACGGAAAAAAAAAAAAAAAAATTTGGATTTTTTCTAAGTACAAAATCGAGAGTGGCTAAAAATCACCTCTTTTTCCTTCTCTCGATCAGACACTTAGAAAAAAAAAAGAAAAAAAAAAAAAAGAAATGGATTTTTTCTAAGTACAAAATCAAGAGAGGCTAAAAATCACCTCTTTTTCCTTCTCTCGATCAGACACTTAGAAAAAAAACGGAAAAAAAAAAAAAAAAAATTTGGATTTTTTCTAAGTACAAAATCGAGAGAGGCTAAAAATCACCTCTTTTTCCTTCTCTCGATCAGACACT
This sequence comes from Entelurus aequoreus, assembly GCF_033978785.1. Taxonomy (NCBI): domain Eukaryota; kingdom Metazoa; phylum Chordata; class Actinopteri; order Syngnathiformes; family Syngnathidae; genus Entelurus; species Entelurus aequoreus. The sequence goes on from NW_026907995.1 coordinate 215,263, forward strand.
TAGAAAAAAAACGGAAAAAAAAAAAAAAAAATTTGGATTTTTTCTAAGTACAAAATCGAGAGTGGCTAAAAATCACCTCTTTTTCCTTCTCTCGATCAGACACTTAGAAAAAAAACGGGAAAAAAAAAATAAAAATTTGGATTTTTTCTAAGTACAAAATCGAGAGTGGCTAAAAATCACCTCTTTTTACTTCTCTCGATCAGACACTTAGAAAAAAAACGGAAAAAAAAAAAAAAAAAATTTGGATTTTTTCTAAGTACAAAATCGAGAGAGGCTAAAAATCACCTCTTTTTCCTTCTCTCGATCAGACACTTAGAAAAAAAACGGAAAAAAAAAAAAAAAAATTTGGATTTTTTCTAAGTACAAAATCGAGAGTGGCTAAAAATCACCTCTTTTTCCTTCTCTCGATCAGACACTTAGAAAAAAAAATGAAAAAAAAAAAAAAAAAATTGGATTTTTTCAAAGTACAAAATCAAGAGAGGCTAAAAATCACCTCTTTTTCCTTCTCTCGATCAGACACTTAGAAAAAAAACGGAAAAAAAAACAAAAAACATTTGGATTTTTTCTAAGTACAAAATCGAGAGAGGCTAAAAATCACCTCTTTTTCCTTCTCTCGATCAGACACTTAGAAAAAAAACCGAAAAAAAAAAAAAAAAAATTTGGATTTTTTCTAAGTACAAAATCGAGAGAGGCTAAAAATCACCTCTTTTTCCTTCTCTCGATCAGACACTTAGAAAAAAAACGGAGAAAAAAAAAAAAAAAAGTGGATTTTTTCTAAGTACAAAATCGAGAGTGGCTAAAAATCACCTCTTTTTCCTTCTCTCGATCAGACACTTAGAAAAAAAAAAGAAAAAAAAAAAAAAATTGGATTTTTTCTAAGTACAAAATCAAGAGAGGCTAAAAATCACCTCTTTTTCCTTCTCTCGATCAGACACTTAGAAAAAAAACGGAAAAAAAAAAAAAAAAAATTTGGATTTTTTCTAAGTACAAAATCGAGAGAGGCTAAAAATCACCTCTTTTTCCTTCTCTCGATCAGACACTTAGAAAACAAACGGAAAAAAAAAATAAAAAATTTGGATTTTTTCTAAGTACAAAATCGAGAGTGGCTAAAAATCACCTCTTTTTCCTTCTCTCGATCAGACACTTAGAAAAAAAACGGGAAAAAAAAAAAAAAAATTTGGATTTTTTCTAAGTACAAAATCCACAGTGGCTAAAAATCACCTCTTTTTCCTTCTCTCGATCAGACACTTAGAAAAAAAAAAGAAAAAAAAAAAAAAAAATTAGATTTTTTCTAAGTACAAAATCGAGAGAGGCTAAAAATCACCTCTTTTTCCTTCTCTCGATCAGACACTTAGAAAAAAAACGGAAAAAAAAAAAAAAAAATTTGGATTTTTTCTAAGTACAAAATCGAGAGTGGCTAAAAATCACCTCTTTTTCCTTCTCTCGATCAGACAATTAGAAAAAAAAATGAAAAAAAAAAAAAAAAAATTGGATTTTTTCTAAGTACAAAATCGAGAGAGGCTAAAAATCACCTCTTTTTCCTTCTCTCGATCAGACACTTAGAAAAAAAACGGAAAAAAAAAAAAAAAAAATTTGGATTTTTTCTAAGTACAAAATCGAGAGAGGCTAAAAATCACCTCTTTTTCCTTCTCTCGATCAGACACTTAGAAAAAAAACGGAAAAAAAAAAAAAAATTTGGATTTTTTCTAAGTACAAAATCGAGAGTGGCTAAAAATCACCCCTTTTTCCTTCTCTCGATCAGACACTTAGAAAAAAAAATGAAAAAAAAAAAAAAGAAATGGATTTTTTCTAAGTACAAAATCAAGAGAGGCTAAAAATCACCTCTTTTTCCTTCTTTCGATCAGACACTTAGAAAAAAAACGGAAAAAAAAAAAAAAAAAATTTGGATTTTTTCTAAGTACAAAATCGAGAGAGGCTAAAAATCACCTCTTTTTCCTTCTCTCGATCAGACACTTAGAAAAAAAACTGAAAAAAAAAAAAAAAAATTTGGATTTTTTCTAAGTACAAAATCGAGAGAGGCTAAAAATCACCTCTTTTTCCTTCTCTCGATCAGACACTTAGAAAAAAAACGGAAAAAAAAAAAAAAAAATTTGGATTTTTTCTAAGTACAAAATCGAGAGTGGCTAAAAATCACCTCTTTTTCCTTCTCTCGATCAGACACTTAGAAAAAAAACGGGAAAAAAAAAAAAAAATTTGGATTTTTTCTAAGTACAAAATCGAGAGTGGCTAAAAATCACCTCTTTTTACTTCTCTCGATCAGACACTTAGAAAAAAAAATGAAAAAAAAAAAAAAAAAATTGGATTTTTTCTAAGTACAAAATCAAGAGAGGCTAAAAATCACCTCTTTTTCCTTCTCTCGATCAGACACTTAGAAAAAAAACGGAAAAAAAAAAAAAAAAAATTTGGATTTTTTCTAAGTACAAAATCGAGAGAGGCTAAAAATCACCTTTTTTTCCTTCTCTCGATCAGACACTTAGAAAAAAAACGGAAAAAAAAAAAAAAAAAATTTGGATTTTTTCTAAGTACAAAATCGAGAGTGGCTAAAAATCACCTCTTTTTCCTTCTCTCGATCAGACACTTAGAAAAAAAAAGAAAAAAAAAAAAAAAAATTGGATTTTTTCAAAGTACAAAATCAAGAGAGGCTAAAAATCACCTCTTTTTCCTTCTCTCGATCAGACACTTAGAAAAAAAACGGAAAAAAAAAAAAAAAAAATTTGGATTTTTTCTAAGTACAAAATCGAGAGAGGCTAAAAATCACCTCTTTTTCCTTCTCTCGATCAGACACTTAGAAAAAAAACCGAACAAAAAAAAAAAAAAATTTGGATTTTTTCTAAGTACAAAATCGAGAGAGGCTAAAAATCACCTCTTTTTCCTTCTCTCGATCAGACACTTAGAAAAAAAACGGAGAAAAAAAAAAAAAAAATGTGGATTTTTTCTAAGTACAAAATCGAGAGTGGCTAAAAATCACCTCTTTTTCCTTCTCTCGATCAGACACTTAGAAAAAAAAAAGAAAAAAAAAAAATAATAATTGGATTTTTTCTAAGTACAAAATCAAGAGAGGCTAAAAATCACCTCTTTTTCCTTCTCTCGATCAGACACTTAGAAAAAAAACGGAAAAAAAAAAAAAAAAAATTTGGATTTTTTCTAAGTACAAAATCGAGAGAGGCTAAAAATCACCTCTTTTTCCTTCTCTCGATCAGACACTTAGAAAAAAAACGGGAAAAAAAAAAAAAAAATTTGGATTTTTTCTAAGTACAAAATCGAGAGTGGCTAAAAATCACCTCTTTTTCCTTCTCTCGATCAGACACTTAGAAAAAAAACGGAAAAAAAAAAAAAAAAAATTTGGATTTTTTCTAAGTACAAAATCGACAGTGGCTAAAAATCACCTCTTTTTCCTTCTCTCGATCAGACACTTAGAAAAAAAAAAGAAAAAAAAAAAAAAAATTAGATTTTTTCTAAGTACAAAATCAAGAGAGGCTAAAAATCACCTCTTTTTCCTTCTCTCGATCAGACACTTAGAAAAAAAACGGAGAAAAAAAAAAAAAAATGTGGATTTTTTCTAAGTACAAAATCGAGAGTGGCTAAAAATCACCTCTTTTTCCTTCTCTCGATCAGACACTTAGAAAAAAAAATGAAAAAAAAAAAAAAAAAATTGGATTTTTTCTAAGTACAAAATCAAGAGAGGCTAAAAATCACCTCTTTTTCCTTCTCTCGATCAGACACTTAGAAAAAAAACGGAAAAAAAAAAAAAAAAAAAATTGGATTTTTTCTAAGTACAAAATCGAGAGAGGCTAAAAATCACCTCTTTTTCCTTCTCTCGATCAGACACTTAGAAAAAAAACGGGAAAAAAAAAAAAAAAATTGGATTTTTTCTAAGTACAAAATCGAGAGTGGCTAAAAATCACCTCTTTTTCCTTCTCTCGATCAGACACTTAGAAAAAAAACGGAAAAAAAAAAAAAAAAATTTGGATTTTTTCTAAGTACAAAATCGACAGTGGCTAAAAATCACCTCTTTTTCCTTCTCTCGATCAGACACTTAGAAAAAAAAAAGAAAAAAAAAAAAAAAATTAGATTTTTTCTAAGTACAAAATCAAGAGAGGCTAAAAATCACCTCTTTTTCCTTCTCTCGATCAGACACTTAGAAAAAAAACGGAAAAAAAAAAAAAAAACATTTTGATTTTTTCTAAGTACAAAATCGAGAGAGGCTAAAAATCACCTCTTTTTCCTTCTCTCGATCAGACACTTATAAAAAAAACTGAAAAAAAAATAAAAAAATTTTGGATTTTTTCTAAGTACAAAATCGAGAGAGGCTAAAAATCACCTCTTTTTCCTTCTCTCGATCAGACACTTGGAAAAAAAACGGAAAAAAAAAAAAAAAAAATTTGGATTTTTTCTAAGTACAAAATCGAGAGAGGCTAAAAATCACCTCTTTTTCCTTCTCTCGATCAGACACTTAGAAAAAAAAAAGAAAAAAAAAAAAAAAAAAATTGGATTTTTTCTTAGTCTTAATCAAGAGAGGCTAAAAATCACCTCTTTTTCCTTCTCTCGATCAGACACTTAGAAAAAAAACGGAAAAAAAAAAAAAAAAATTTGGATTTTTTCTAAGTACAAAATCGAGAGAGGCTAAAAATCACCTCTTTTTCATTCTCTCGATCAGACACTTAGAAAAAAAACGGAAAAAAAAAAAAAAAAAATTGGATTTTTTCTAAGTACAAAATCAAGAGAGGCTAAAAATCACCTCTTTTTCCTTCTCTCGATCAGACACTTAGAAAAAAAACGGAAAAAAAAAAAAAAAAAAATTGGATTTTTTCTCAGTACAAAATCGAGAGAGGCTAAAAATCACCTCTTTTTCCTTCTCTCGATCAGACACTTAGAAAACAAACGGAAAAAAAAAATAAAAAATTTGGATTTTTTCTAAGTACAAAATCGAGAGTGGCTAAAAATCACCTCTTTTTCCTTCTCTCGATCAGACACTTAGAAAAAAAACGGAAAAAAAAAAAAAAAAAAAATTGGATTTTTTCTAAGTACAAAATCGACAGTGGCTAAAAATCACCTCTTTTTCCTTCTCTCGATCAGACACTTAGAAAAAAAAAAAGAAAAAAAAAAAAAAAAATTAGATTTTTTCTAAGTACAAAATCGAGAGAGGCTAAAAATCACCTCTTTTTCCTTCTCTCGATCAGACACTTAGAAAAAAAACGGAAAAAAAAAAAAAAAAAATTTGGATTTTTTCTAAGTACAAAATCGAGAGTGGCTAAAAATCACCTCTTTTTCCTTCTCTCGATCAGACACTTAGAAAAAAAAATGAAAAAAAAAAAAAAAAATTGGATTTTTTTCTAAGTACAAAATCGAGAGAGGCTAAAAATCACCTCTTTTTCCTTCTCTCGATCAGACACTTAGAAAAAAAACGGAAAAAAAAAAAAAAAAAATTTGGATTTTTTCTAAGTACAAAATCGAGAGTGGCTAAAAATCACCTCTTTTTCCTTCTCTCGATCAGACACTTAGAAAAAAAAAAGAAAAAAAAAAAAAGAAATTGATTTTTTCTAAGTACAAAATCAAGAGAGGCTAAAAATCACCTCTTTTTCCTTCTCTCGATCAGACACTTAGAAAAAAAACGGAAAAAAAAAAAAAAAAAAATTGGATTTTTTCTAAGTACAAAATCGAGAGAGGCTAAAAATCACCTCTTTTTCCTTCTCTCGATCAGACACTTAGAAAAAAAACTGAAAAAAAAAAAAAAAAATTTGGATTTTTTCTAAGTACAAAATCGAGAGAGGCTAAAAATCACCTCTTTTTCCTTCTCTCGATCAGACACTTAGAAAAAAAACGGAAAAAAAAAAAAAAAATTGGGATTTTTTCTAAGTACAAAATCGAGAGTGGCTAAAAATCACCTCTTTTTCCTTCTCTCGATCAGACACTTAGAAAAAAAACGGGAAAAAAAAAAAAAAATTTGGATTTTTTCTAAGTACAAAATCGAGAGTGGCTAAAAATCACCTCTTTTTACTTCTCTCGATCAGACACTTAGAAAAAAAAATGAAAAAAAAAAAAAAAAAATTGCATTTTTTCTAAGTACAAAATCAAGAGAGGCTAAAAATCACCTCTTTTTCCTTCTCTCGATCAGACACTTAGAAAAAAAACGGAAAAAAAAAAAAAAAAAATTTGGATTTTTTCTAAGTACAAAATCGAGAGAGGCTAAAAATCACCTTTTTTTCCTTTTCTCGATCAGACACTTAGAAAAAAAACGGAAAAAAAAAAAAAAAAATGTGGATTTTTTCTAAGTACAAAATCGAGAGTGGCTAAAAATCACCTCTTTTTCCTTCTCTCGATCAGACACTTAGAAAAAAAAAGAAAAAAAAAAAAAAAAAATTGGATTTTTTCAAAGTACAAAATCAAGAGAGGCTAAAAATCACCTCTTTTTCCTTCTCTCGATCAGACACTTAGAAAAAAAACGGAAAAAAAAAAAAAAAAAATTTGGATTTTTTCTAAGTACAAAATCGAGAGAGGCTAAAAATCACCTCTTTTTCCTTCTCTCGATCAGACACTTAGAAAAAAAACGGAAAAAAAAAAAAAAAAATTGGATTTTTTCTAAGTACAAAATCGAGAGAGGCTAAAAATCACCTCTTTTTCCTTCTCTCGATCAGACACTTAGAAAAAAAACGGAGAAAAAAAAAAAAAAATGTGGATTTTTTCTAAGTACAAAATCGAGAGTGGCTAAAAATCACCTCTTTTTCCTTCTCTCGATCAGACACTTAGAAAAAAAAATGAAAAAAAAAAAAAAAAAATTGGATTTTTTCTAAGTACAAAATCAAGAGAGGCTAAAAATCACCTCTTTTTCCTTTTCTCGATCAGACACTTAGAAAAAAAACAGAAAAAAAAAAAAAAAAAATTTGGATTTTTTCTAAGTACAAAATCGAGAGAGGCTAAAAATCACCTCTTTTTCCTTCTCTCGATCAGACACTTAGAAAAAAAACGGAAAAAAAAAAATAATAATTTGGATTTTTTCTAAGTACAAAATCGAGAGTGGCTAAAAATCACCTCTTTTTCCTTCTCTCGATCAGACACTTAGAAAAAAAACGGAAAAAAAAAAATAATAATTTGGATTTTTTCTAAGTACAAAATCGAGAGTGGCTAAAAATCACCTCTTTTTCCTTCTCTCGATCAGACACTTAGAAAAAAAACGGAAAAAAAAAAAAAAAAAATTTGGATTTTTTCTAAGTACAAAATCGACAGTGGCTAAAAATCACCTCTTTTTCCTTCTCTCGATCAGACACTTAGAAAAAAAAAAGAAAAAAAAAAAAATAATTAGATTTTTTCTAAGTACAAAATCAAGAGAGGCTAAAAATCACCTCTTTTTCCTTCTCTCGATCAGACACTTAGAAAAAAAACGGAAAAAAAAAAAAAAAACATTTTGATTTTTTCTAAGTACAAAATCGAGAGAGGCTAAAAATCACCTCTTTTTCCTTCTCTCGATCAGACAATTAGAAAAAAAACTGAAAAAAAAACAAAAACATTTTGGATTTTTTCTAAGTACAAAATCGAGAGAGGCTAAAAATCACCTCTTTTTCCTTCTCTCGATCAGACACTTAGAAAAAAAACGGAAAAAAAAAAAAAAAAATTTGGATTTTTTCTAAGTACAAAATCGAGAGTGGCTAAAAATCACCTCTTTTTCCTTCTCTCGATCAGACACTTAGAAAAAAAAATGAAAAAAAAAAAAAAGAAATGGATTTTTTCTAAGTACAAAATCAAGAGAGGCTAAAAATCACCTCTTTTTCCTTCTCTCGATCAGACACTTAGAAAAAAAACGGAAAAAAAAAAAAAAAAAATTTGGATTTTTTCTAAGTACAAAATCGAGAGAGGCTAAAAATCACCTCTTTTTCCTTCTCTCGATCAGACACTTAGAAAAAAAACGGAAAAAAAAAAAAAAAAATTTGGATTTTTTCTAAGTACAAAATCGAGAGTGGCTAAAAATCACCTCTTTTTCCTTCTCTCGATCAGACACTTAGAAAAAAAACGGGAAAAAAAAAATAAAAATTTGGATTTTTTCTAAGTACAAAATCGAGAGTGGCTAAAAATCACCTCTTTTTACTTCTCTCGATCAGACACTTAGAAAAAAAACGGAAAAAAAAAAAAAAAAAATTTGGATTTTTTCTAAGTACAAAATCGAGAGAGGCTAAAAATCACCTCTTTTTCCTTCTCTCGATCAGACACTTAGAAAAAAAACGGAAAAAAAAAAAAAAAAAATTGGATTTTTTCTAAGTACAAAATCGAGAGTGGCTAAAAATCACCTCTTTTTCCTTCTCTCGATCAGACACTTAGAAAAAAAAATGAAAAAAAAAAAAAAAAAAATGCATTTTTTCAAAGTACAAAATCAAGAGAGGCTAAAAATCACCTCTTTTTCCTTCTCTCGATCAGACACTTAGAAAAAAAACGGAAAAAAAAAAAAAAAAAACATTTGGATTTTTTCTAAGTACAAAATCGAGAGAGGCTAAAAATCACCTCTTTTTCCTTCTCTCGATCAGACACTTAGAAAAAAAAACGAAAAAAAAAAAAAAAAAAATTGGATTTTTTCTAAGTACAAAATCGAGAGAGGCTAAAAATCACCTCTTTTTCCTTCTCTCGATCAGACACTTAGAAAAAAAACGGAGAAAAAAAAAAAAAAAAGTGGATTTTTTCTAAGTAAAAAATCGAGAGAGGCTAAAAATCACCTCTTTTTCCTTCTCTCGATCAGACACTTAGAAAAAAAAAAGAAAAAAAAAAAAAAAAAATTGGATTTTTTCTAAGTACAAAATCAAGAGAGGCTAAAAATCACCTCTTTTTCCTTCTCTCGATCAGACACTTTGAAAAAAAACGGAAAAAAAAAAAAAAAAATTTGGATTTTTTCTAAGTACAAAATCGAGAGAGGCTAAAAATCACCTCTTTTTCCTTCTCTCGATCAGACACTTAGAAAACAAACGGAAAAAAAAAATAAAAAATTTGGATTTTTTCTAAGTACAAAATCCACAGTGGCTAAAAATCACCTCTTTTTCCTTCTCTCGATCAGACACTTAGAAAAAAAAAAGAAAAAAAAAAAAAAAATTAGATTTTTTCTAAGTACAAAATCGAGAGAGGCTAAAAATCACCTCTTTTTCCTTCTCTCGATCAGACACTTAGAAAAAAAACGGAAAAAAAAAAAAAAAATTTGGATTTTTTCTAAGTACAAAATCGAGAGTGGCTAAAAATCACCTCTTTTTCCTTCCTCTCGATCAGACACTTAGAAAAAAAAATGAAAAAAAAAAAAAAAAAATTGGATTTTTTGTAAGTACAAAATCGAGAGAGGCTAAAAATCACCTCTTTTTCCTTCTCTCGATCAGACACTTAGAAAAAAAACGGAAAAAAAAAAAAAAAAAATTTGGATTTTTTCTAAGTACAAAATCGAGAGAGGCTAAAAATCACCTCTTTTTCCTTCTCTCGATCAGACACTTAGAAAAAAAACGGAAAAAAAAAAAAAAAATTTGGATTTTTTCTAAGTACAAAATCGAGAGTGGCTAAAAATCACCTCTTTTTCCTTCTCTCGATCAGACACTTAGAAAAAAAAAAGAAAAAAAAAAAAAAGAAATGGATTTTTTCTAAGTACAAAATCAAGAGAGGCTAAAAATCACCTCTTTTTCCTTCTCTCGATCAGACACTTAGAAAAAAAACGGAAAAAAAAAAAAAAAAAATTTGGATTTTTTCTAAGTACAAAATCGAGAGAGGCTAAAAATCACCTCTTTTTCCTTCTCTCGATCAGACACTTAGAAAAAAAACTGAAAAAAAAAAAAAAAATTTGGATTTTTTCTAAGTACAAAATCGAGAGAGGCTAAAAATCACCTCTTTTTCCTTCTCTCGATCAGACACTTAGAAAAAAAACGGAAAAATAAAAATAAAAATTGGATTTTTTCTAAGTACAAAATCGAGAGTGGCTAAAAATCACCTCTTTTTCCTTCTCTCGATCAGACACTTAGAAAAAAAACGGGAAAAAAAAAAAAAAATTTGGATTTTTTCTAAGTACAAAATCGAGAGTGGCTAAAAATCACCTCTTTTTACTTCTCTCGATCAGACACTTAGAAAAAAAAATGAAAAAAAAAAAAAAAAAATTGGATTTTTTCTAAGTACAAAATCAAGAGAGGCTAAAAATCACCTCTTTTTCCTTCTCTCGATCAGACACTTAGAAAAAAAACGGAAAAAAAAAAAAAAAAAATTTGGATTTTTTTTAAGTACAAAATCGAGAGAGGCTAAAAATCACCTTTTTTTCCTTCTCTCGATCAGACACTTAGAAAAAAAACGGAAAAAAAAAAAAAAAAAATTTGGATTTTTTCTAAGTACAAAATCGAGAGTGGCTAAAAATCACCTCTTTTTCCTTCTCTCGATCAGACACTTAGAAAAAAAAATGAAAAAAAAAAAAAAAAATTGGATTTTTTCAAAGTACAAAATCAAGAGAGGCTAAAAATCACCTCTTTTTCCTTCTCTCGATCAGACACTTAGAAAAAAAAACGGAAAAAAAAAAAAAAAAAATTTGGATTTTTTCTAAGTACAAAATCGAGAGAGGCTAAAAATCACCTCTTTTTCCTTCTCTCGATCAGACACTTAGAAAAAAAACGGAGAAAAAAAAAAAAAAAATGTGGATTTTTTCTAAGTACAAAATCGAAAGTGGCTAAAAATCACCTCTTTTTCCTTCTCTCGATCAGACACTTAGAAAAAAAAATGAAAAAAAAAAAAAAAAAATTGGATTTTTTCTAAGTACAAAATCAAGAGAGGCTAAAAATCACCTCTTTTTCCTTCTCTCGATCAGACACTTAGAAAAAAAACGGAAAAAAAAAAAAAAAAAATTTGGATTTTTTCTTAGTACAAAATCGAGAGAGGCTAAAAATCACCTCTTTTTCCTTCTCTCGATCAGACACTTAGAAAAAAAACGGAAAAAAAAAAAAAAAAATTTGGATTTTTTCTAAGTACAAAATCGAGAGTGGCTAAAAATCACCTCTTTTTCCTTCTCTCGATCAGACAATTAGAAAAAAAAATGAAAAAAAAAAAAAAAAAATTGGATTTTTTCTAAGTACAAAATCGAGAGAGGCTAAAAATCACCTCTTTTTCCTTCTCTCGATCAGACACTTAGAAAAAAAACGGAAAAAAAAAAAAAAAAAATTTGGATTTTTTCTAAGTACAAAATCGAGAGAGGCTAAAAATCACCTCTTTTTCCTTCTCTCGATCAGACACTTAGAAAAAAAACGGAAAAAAAAAAAAAAATTTGGATTTTTTCTAAGTACAAAATCGAGAGTGGCTAAAAATCACCCCTTTTTCCTTCTCTCGATCAGACACTTAGAAAAAAAAATGAAAAAAAAAAAAAAGAAATGGATTTTTTCTAAGTACAAAATCAAGAGAGGCTAAAAATCACCTCTTTTTCCTTCTTTCGATCAGACACTTAGAAAAAAAACGGAAAAAAAAAAAAAAAAAATTTGGATTTTTTCTAAGTACAAAATCGAGAGAGGCTAAAAATCACCTCTTTTTCCTTCTCTCGATCAGACACTTAGAAAAAAAACTGAAAAAAAAAAAAAAAAATTTGGATTTTTTCTAAGTACAAAATCGAGAGAGGCTAAAAATCACCTCTTTTTCCTTCTCTCGATCAGACACTTAGAAAAAAAACGGAAAAAAAAAAAAAAAAATTTGGATTTTTTCTAAGTACAAAATCGAGAGTGGCTAAAAATCACCTCTTTTTCCTTCTCTCGATCAGACACTTAGAAAAAAAACGGGAAAAAAAAAAAAAAATTTGGATTTTTTCTAAGTACAAAATCGAGAGTGGCTAAAAATCACCTCTTTTTACTTCTCTCGATCAGACACTTAGAAAAAAAAATGAAAAAAAAAAAAAAAAAATTGGATTTTTTCTAAGTACAAAATCAAGAGAGGCTAAAAATCACCTCTTTTTCCTTCTCTCGATCAGACACTTAGAAAAAAAACGGAAAAAAAAAAAAAAAAAATTTGGATTTTTTCTAAGTACAAAATCGAGAGAGGCTAAAAATCACCTTTTTTTCCTTCTCTCGATCAGACACTTAGAAAAAAAACGGAAAAAAAAAAAAAAAAATTTGGATTTTTTCTAAGTACAAAATCGAGAGTGGCTAAAAATCACCTCTTTTTCCTTCTCTCGATCAGACACTTAGAAAAAAAAAGAAAAAAAAAAAAAAAAATTGGATTTTTTCAAAGTACAAAATCAAGAGAGGCTAAAAATCACCTCTTTTTCCTTCTCTCGATCAGACACTTAGAAAAAAAACGGAAAAAAAAAAAAAAAAAATTTGGATTTTTTCTAAGTACAAAATCGAGAGAGGCTAAAAATCACCTCTTTTTCCTTCTCTCGATCAGACACTTAGAAAAAAAACCGAACAAAAAAAAAAAAAAATTTGGATTTTTTCTAAGTACAAAATCGAGAGAGGCTAAAAATCACCTCTTTTTCCTTCTCTCGATCAGACACTTAGAAAAAAAACGGAGAAAAAAAAAAAAAAAATGTGGATTTTTTCTAAGTACAAAATCGAGAGTGGCTAAAAATCACCTCTTTTTCCTTCTCTCGATCAGACACTTAGAAAAAAAAAAGAAAAAAAAAAAATAATAATTGGATTTTTTCTAAGTACAAAATCAAGAGAGGCTAAAAATCACCTCTTTTTCCTTCTCTCGATCAGACACTTAGAAAAAAAACGGAAAAAAAAAAAAAAAAAATTTGGATTTTTTCTAAGTACAAAATCGAGAGAGGCTAAAAATCACCTCTTTTTCCTTCTCTCGATCAGACACTTAGAAAAAAAACGGGAAAAAAAAAAAAAAAATTTGGATTTTTTCTAAGTACAAAATCGAGAGTGGCTAAAAATCACCTCTTTTTCCTTCTCTCGATCAGACACTTAGAAAAAAAACGGAAAAAAAAAAAAAAAAAATTTGGATTTTTTCTAAGTACAAAATCGACAGTGGCTAAAAATCACCTCTTTTTCCTTCTCTCGATCAGACACTTAGAAAAAAAAAAGAAAAAAAAAAAAAAAATTAGATTTTTTCTAAGTACAAAATCAAGAGAGGCTAAAAATCACCTCTTTTTCCTTCTCTCGATCAGACACTTAGAAAAAAAACGGAGAAAAAAAAAAAAAATGTGGATTTTTTCTAAGTACAAAATCGAGAGTGGCTAAAAATCACCTCTTTTTCCTTCTCTCGATCAGACACTTAGAAAAAAAAATGAAAAAAAAAAAAAAAAAATTGGATTTTTTCTAAGTACAAAATCAAGAGAGGCTAAAAATCACCTCTTTTTCCTTCTCTCGATCAGACACTTAGAAAAAAAACGGAAAAAAAAAAAAAAAAAAATTGGATTTTTTCTAAGTACAAAATCGAGAGAGGCTAAAAATCACCTCTTTTTCCTTCTCTCGATCAGACACTTAGAAAAAAAACGGGAAAAAAAAAAAAAAAATTGGATTTTTTCTAAGTACAAAATCGAGAGTGGCTAAAAATCACCTCTTTTTCCTTCTCTCGATCAGACACTTAGAAAAAAAACGGAAAAAAAAAAAAAAAAAATTTGGATTTTTTCTAAGTACAAAATCGACAGTGGCTAAAAATCACCTCTTTTTCCTTCTCTCGATCAGACACTTAGAAAAAAAAAAGAAAAAAAAAAAAAAAATTAGATTTTTTCTAAGTACAAAATCAAGAGAGGCTAAAAATCACCTCTTTTTCCTTCTCTCGATCAGACACTTAGAAAAAAAATGGAAAAAAAAAAAAAAAACATTTTGATTTTTTCTAAGTACAAAATCGAGAGAGGCTAAAAATCACCTCTTTTTCCTTCTCTCGATCAGACACTTATAAAAAAAACTGAAAAAAAAATAAAAAAATTTTGGATTTTTTCTAAGTACAAAATCGAGAGAGGCTAAAAATCACCTCTTTTTCCTTCTCTCGATCAGACACTTGGAAAAAAAACGGAAAAAAAAAAAAAAAAAATTTGGATTTTTTCTAAGTACAAAATCGAGAGAGGCTAAAAATCACCTCTTTTTCCTTCTCTCGATCAGACACTTAGAAAAAAAAAAGAAAAAAAAAAAAAAAAAAAATTGGATTTTTTCTTAGTCTTAATCAAGAGAGGCTAAAAATCACCTCTTTTTCCTTCTCTCGATCAGACACTTAGAAAAAAAACGGAAAAAAAAAAAAAAAAATTTGGATTTTTTCTAAGTACAAAATCGAGAGAGGCTAAAAATCACCTCTTTTTCATTCTCTCGATCAGACACTTAGAAAAAAAACGGAAAAAAAAAAAAAAAAATTGGATTTTTTCTAAGTACAAAATCAAGAGAGGCTAAAAATCACCTCTTTTTCCTTCTCTCGATCAGACACTTAGAAAAAAAACGGAAAAAAAAAAAAAAAAAAATTGGATTTTTTCTCAGTACAAAATCGAGAGAGGCTAAAAATCACCTCTTTTTCCTTCTCTCGATCAGACACTTAGAAAACAAACGGAAAAAAAAAATAAAAAATTTGGATTTTTTCTAAGTACAAAATCGAGAGTGGCTAAAAATCACCTCTTTTTCCTTCTCTCGATCAGACACTTAGAAAAAAAACGGAAAAAAAAAAAAAAAAAAAATTGGATTTTTTCTAAGTACAAAATCGACAGTGGCTAAAAATCACCTCTTTTTCCTTCTCTCGATCAGACACTTAGAAAAAAAAAAAGAAAAAAAAAAAAAAAAATTAGATTTTTTCTAAGTACAAAATCGAGAGAGGCTAAAAATCACCTCTTTTTCCTTCTCTCGATCAGACACTTAGAAAAAAAACGGAAAAAAAAAAAAAAAAATTTGGATTTTTTCTAAGTACAAAATCGAGAGTGGCTAAAAATCACCTCTTTTTCCTTCTCTCGATCAGACACTTAGAAAAAAAAATGAAAAAAAAAAAAAAAAAATTGGATTTTTTTCTAAGTACAAAATCGAGAGAGGCTAAAAATCACCTCTTTTTCCTTCTCTCGATCAGACACTTAGAAAAAAAACGGAAAAAAAAAAAAAAAAAATTTGGATTTTTTCTAAGTACAAAATCGAGAGTGGCTAAAAATCACCTCTTTTTCCTTCTCTCGATCAGACACTTAGAAAAAAAAAAGAAAAAAAAAAAAAAGAAATTGATTTTTTCTAAGTACAAAATCAAGAGAGGCTAAAAATCACCTCTTTTTCCTTCTCTCGATCAGACACTTAGAAAAAAAACGGAAAAAAAAAAAAAAAAAAATTGGATTTTTTCTAAGTACAAAATCGAGAGAGGCTAAAAATCACCTCTTTTTCCTTCTCTCGATCAGACACTTAGAAAAAAAACTGAAAAAAAAAAAAAAAAATTTGGATTTTTTCTAAGTACAAAATCGAGAGAGGCTAAAAATCACCTCTTTTTCCTTCTCTCGATCAGACACTTAGAAAAAAAACGGAAAAAAAAAAAAAAAATTGGGATTTTTTCTAAGTACAAAATCGAGAGTGGCTAAAAATCACCTCTTTTTCCTTCTCTCGATCAGACACTTAGAAAAAAAACGGGAAAAAAAAAAAAAAATTTGGATTTTTTCTAAGTACAAAATCGAGAGTGGCTAAAAATCACCTCTTTTTACTTCTCTCGATCAGACACTTAGAAAAAAAAATGAAAAAAAAAAAAAAAAAATTGCATTTTTTCTAAGTACAAAATCAAGAGAGGCTAAAAATCACCTCTTTTTCCTTCTCTCGATCAGACACTTAGAAAAAAAACGGAAAAAAAAAAAAAAAAAATTTGGATTTTTTCTAAGTACAAAATCGAGAGAGGCTAAAAATCACCTTTTTTTCCTTTTCTCGATCAGACACTTAGAAAAAAAACGGAAAAAAAAAAAAAAAAATGTGGATTTTTTCTAAGTACAAAATCGAGAGTGGCTAAAAATCACCTCTTTTTCCTTCTCTCGATCAGACACTTAGAAAAAAAAAGAAAAAAAAAAAAAAAAAATTGGATTTTTTCAAAGTACAAAATCAAGAGAGGCTAAAAATCACCTCTTTTTCCTTCTCTCGATCAGACACTTAGAAAAAAAACGGAAAAAAAAAAAAAAAAAATTTGGATTTTTTCTAAGTACAAAATCGAGAGAGGCTAAAAATCACCTCTTTTTCCTTCTCTCGATCAGACACTTAGAAAAAAAACGGAAAAAAAAAAAAAAAAATTGGATTTTTTCTAAGTACAAAATCGAGAGAGGCTAAAAATCACCTCTTTTTCCTTCTCTCGATCAGACACTTAGAAAAAAAACGGAGAAAAAAAAAAAAAAATGTGGATTTTTTCTAAGTACAAAATCGAGAGTGGCTAAAAATCACCTCTTTTTCCTTCTCTCGATCAGACACTTAGAAAAAAAAATGAAAAAAAAAAAAAAAAAATTGGATTTTTTCTAAGTACAAAATCAAGAGAGGCTAAAAATCACCTCTTTTTCCTTTTCTCGATCAGACACTTAGAAAAAAAACAGAAAAAAAAAAAAAAAAAATTTGGATTTTTTCTAAGTACAAAATCGAGAGAGGCTAAAAATCACCTCTTTTTCCTTCTCTCGATCAGACACTTAGAAAAAAAACGGAAAAAAAAAAATAATAATTTGGATTTTTTCTAAGTACAAAATCGAGAGTGGCTAAAAATCACCTCTTTTTCCTTCTCTCGATCAGACACTTAGAAAAAAAACGGAAAAAAAAAAAAAAAAAATTTGGATTTTTTCTAAGTACAAAATCGACAGTGGCTAAAAATCACCTCTTTTTCCTTCTCTCGATCAGACACTTAGAAAAAAAAAAGAAAAAAAAAAAAATAATTAGATTTTTTCTAAGTACAAAATCAAGAGAGGCTAAAAATCACCTCTTTTTCCTTCTCTCGATCAGACACTTAGAAAAAAAACGGAAAAAAAAAAAAAAAACATTTTGATTTTTTCTAAGTACAAAATCGAGAGAGGCTAAAAATCACCTCTTTTTCCTTCTCTCGATCAGACAATTAGAAAAAAAACTGAAAAAAAAACAAAAACATTTTGGATTTTTTCTAAGTACAAAATCGAGAGAGGCTAAAAATCACCTCTTTTTCCTTCTCTCGATCAGACACTTAGAAAAAAAACGGAAAAAAAAAAAAAAAAATTTGGATTTTTTCTAAGTACAAAATCGAGAGTGGCTAAAAATCACCTCTTTTTCCTTCTCTCGATCAGACACTTAGAAAAAAAAATGAAAAAAAAAAAAAAGAAATGGATTTTTTCTAAGTACAAAATCAAGAGAGGCTAAAAATCACCTCTTTTTCCTTCTCTCGATCAGACACTTAGAAAAAAAACGGAAAAAAAAAAAAAAAAAATTTGGATTTTTTCTAAGTACAAAATCGAGAGAGGCTAAAAATCACCTCTTTTTCCTTCTCTCGATCAGACACTTAGAAAAAAAACGGAAAAAAAAAAAAAAAAATTTGGATTTTTTCTAAGTACAAAATCGAGAGTGGCTAAAAATCACCTCTTTTTCCTTCTCTCGATCAGACACTTAGAAAAAAAACGGGAAAAAAAAAATAAAAATTTGGATTTTTTCTAAGTACAAAATCGAGAGTGGCTAAAAATCACCTCTTTTTACTTCTCTCGATCAGACACTTAGAAAAAAAACGGAAAAAAAAAAAAAAAAAATTTGGATTTTTTCTAAGTACAAAATCGAGAGAGGCTAAAAATCACCTCTTTTTCCTTCTCTCGATCAGACACTTAGAAAAAAAACGGAAAAAAAAAAAAAAAAAATTGGATTTTTTCTAAGTACAAAATCGAGAGTGGCTAAAAATCACCTCTTTTTCCTTCTCTCGATCAGACACTTAGAAAAAAAAATGAAAAAAAAAAAAAAAAAAATGCATTTTTTCAAAGTACAAAATCAAGAGAGGCTAAAAATCACCTCTTTTTCCTTCTCTCGATCAGACACTTAGAAAAAAAACGGAAAAAAAAAAAAAAAAACATTTGGATTTTTTCTAAGTACAAAATCGAGAGAGGCTAAAAATCACCTCTTTTTCCTTCTCTCGATCAGACACTTAGAAAAAAAAACGAAAAAAAAAAAAAAAAAAATTGGATTTTTTCTAAGTACAAAATCGAGAGAGGCTAAAAATCACCTCTTTTTCCTTCTCTCGATCAGACACTTAGAAAAAAAACGGAGAAAAAAAAAAAAAAAAAGTGGATTTTTTCTAAGTAAAAAATCGAGAGAGGCTAAAAATCACCTCTTTTTCCTTCTCTCGATCAGACACTTAGAAAAAAAAAAGAAAAAAAAAAAAAAAAAATTGGATTTTTTCTAAGTACAAAATCAAGAGAGGCTAAAAATCACCTCTTTTTCCTTCTCTCGATCAGACACTTTGAAAAAAAACGGAAAAAAAAAAAAAAAAATTTGGATTTTTTCTAAGTACAAAATCGAGAGAGGCTAAAAATCACCTCTTTTTCCTTCTCTCGATCAGACACTTAGAAAACAAACGGAAAAAAAAAATAAAAAATTTGGATTTTTTCTAAGTACAAAATCCACAGTGGCTAAAAATCACCTCTTTTTCCTTCTCTCGATCAGACACTTAGAAAAAAAAAAGAAAAAAAAAAAAAAAATTAGATTTTTTCTAAGTACAAAATCGAGAGAGGCTAAAAATCACCTCTTTTTCCTTCTCTCGATCAGACACTTAGAAAAAAAAACGGAAAAAAAAAAAAAAAATTTGGATTTTTTCTAAGTACAAAATCGAGAGTGGCTAAAAATCACCTCTTTTTCCTTCTCTCGATCAGACACTTAGAAAAAAAAATGAAAAAAAAAAAAAAAAAATTGGATTTTTTGTAAGTACAAAATCGAGAGAGGCTAAAAATCACCTCTTTTTCCTTCTCTCGATCAGACACTTAGAAAAAAAACGGAAAAAAAAAAAAAAAAAAATTTGGATTTTTTCTAAGTACAAAATCGAGAGAGGCTAAAAATCACCTCTTTTTCCTTCTCTCGATCAGACACTTAGAAAAAAAACGGAAAAAAAAAAAAAAAATTTGGATTTTTTCTAAGTACAAAATCGAGAGTGGCTAAAAATCACCTCTTTTTCCTTCTCTCGATCAGACACTTAGAAAAAAAAAAGAAAAAAAAAAAAAAGAAATGGATTTTTTCTAAGTACAAAATCAAGAGAGGCTAAAAATCACCTCTTTTTCCTTCTCTCGATCAGACACTTAGAAAAAAAAACGGAAAAAAAAAAAAAAAAAATTTGGATTTTTTCTAAGTACAAAATCGAGAGAGGCTAAAAATCACCTCTTTTTCCTTCTCTCGATCAGACACTTAGAAAAAAAACTGAAAAAAAAAAAAAAAATTTTGGATTTTTTCTAAGTACAAAATCGAGAGAGGCTAAAAATCACCTCTTTTTCCTTCTCTCGATCAGACACTTAGAAAAAAAACGGAAAAAAAAAAATAAAAATTGGATTTTTTCTAAGTACAAAATCGAGAGTGGCTAAAAATCACCTCTTTTTCCTTCTCTCGATCAGACACTTAGAAAAAAAACGGGAAAAAAAAAAAAAAAATTTGGATTTTTTCTAAGTACAAAATCGAGAGTGGCTAAAAATCACCTCTTTTTACTTCTCTCGATCAGACACTTAGAAAAAAAAATGAAAAAAAAAAAAAAAAAATTGGATTTTTTCTAAGTACAAAATCAAGAGAGGCTAAAAATCACCTCTTTTTCCTTCTCTCGATCAGACACTTAGAAAAAAAACGGAAAAAAAAAAAAAAAAAATTTGGATTTTTTTTAAGTACAAAATCGAGAGAGGCTAAAAATCACCTCTTTTTCCTTCTCTCGATCAGACACTTAGAAAAAAAACGGGAAAAAAAAAAAAAAATTTGGATTTTTTCTAAGTACAAAATCGAGAGTGGCTAAAAATCACCTCTTTTTACTTCTCTCGATCAGACACTTAGAAAAAAAAATGAAAAAAAAAAAAAAAAAATTGGATTTTTTCTAAGTACAAAATCAAGAGAGGCTAAAAATCACCTCTTTTTCCTTCTCTCGATCAGACACTTAGAAAAAAAAACGGAAAAAAAAAAAAAAAAAATTTGGATTTTTTTTAAGTACAAAATCGAGAGAGGCTAAAAATCACCTTTTTTTCCTTCTCTCGATCAGACACTTAGAAAAAAAAACGGAAAAAAAAAAAAAAAAAATTTGGATTTTTTCTAAGTACAAAATCGAGAGTGGCTAAAAATCACCTCTTTTTCCTTCTCTCGATCAGACACTTAGAAAAAAAAATGAAAAAAAAAAAAAAAAATTGGATTTTTTCAAAGTACAAAATCAAGAGAGGCTAAAAATCACCTCTTTTTCCTTCTCTCGATCAGACACTTAGAAAAAAAACGGAAAAAAAAAAAAAAAAAATTTGGATTTTTTCTAAGTACAAAATCGAGAGAGGCTAAAAATCACCTCTTTTTCCTTCTCTCGATCAGACACTTAGAAAAAAAACGGAGAAAAAAAAAAAAAAAATGTGGATTTTTTCTAAGTACAAAATCGAAAGTGGCTAAAAATCACCTCTTTTTCCTTCTCTCGATCAGACACTTAGAAAAAAAAATGAAAAAAAAAAAAAAAAAATTGGATTTTTTCTAAGTACAAAATCAAGAGAGGCTAAAAATCACCTCTTTTTCCTTCTCTCGATCAGACACTTAGAAAAAAAACGGAAAAAAAAAAAAAAAAAATTTGGATTTTTTCTTAGTACAAAATCGAGAGAGGCTAAAAATCACCTCTTTTTCCTTCTCTCGATCAGACACTTAGAAAAAAAACGGAAAAAAAAAAAAAAAAATTTGGATTTTTTCTAAGTACAAAATCGAGAGTGGCTAAAAATCACCTCTTTTTCCTTCTCTCGATCAGACAATTAGAAAAAAAAATGAAAAAAAAAAAAAAAAATTGGATTTTTTCTAAGTACAAAATCGAGAGAGGCTAAAAATCACCTCTTTTTCCTTCTCTCGATCAGACACTTAGAAAAAAAACGGAAAAAAAAAAAAAAAAAAATTTGGATTTTTTCTAAGTACAAAATCGAGAGAGGCTAAAAATCACCTCTTTTTCCTTCTCTCGATCAGACACTTAGAAAAAAAACGGAAAAAAAAAAAAAAATTTGGATTTTTTCTAAGTACAAAATCGAGAGTGGCTAAAAATCACCCCTTTTTCCTTCTCTCGATCAGACACTTAGAAAAAAAAATGAAAAAAAAAAAAAAGAAATGGATTTTTTCTAAGTACAAAATCAAGAGAGGCTAAAAATCACCTCTTTTTCCTTCTTTCGATCAGACACTTAGAAAAAAAACGGAAAAAAAAAAAAAAAAAATTTGGATTTTTTCTAAGTACAAAATCGAGAGAGGCTAAAAATCACCTCTTTTTCCTTCTCTCGATCAGACACTTAGAAAAAAAACTGAAAAAAAAAAAAAAAAATTTGGATTTTTTCTAAGTACAAAATCGAGAGAGGCTAAAAATCACCTCTTTTTCCTTCTCTCGATCAGACACTTAGAAAAAAAACGGAAAAAAAAAAAAAAAAATTTGGATTTTTTCTAAGTACAAAATCGAGAGTGGCTAAAAATCACCTCTTTTTCCTTCTCTCGATCAGACACTTAGAAAAAAAACGGGAAAAAAAAAAAAAAATTTGGATTTTTTCTAAGTACAAAATCGAGAGTGGCTAAAAATCACCTCTTTTTACTTCTCTCGATCAGACACTTAGAAAAAAAAATGAAAAAAAAAAAAAAAAAAATTGGATTTTTTCTAAGTACAAAATCAAGAGAGGCTAAAAATCACCTCTTTTTCCTTCTCTCGATCAGACACTTAGAAAAAAAACGGAAAAAAAAAAAAAAAAATTTGGATTTTTTCTAAGTACAAAATCGAGAGAGGCTAAAAATCACCTTTTTTTCCTTCTCTCGATCAGACACTTAGAAAAAAAACGGAAAAAAAAAAAAAAAAAATTTGGATTTTTTCTAAGTACAAAATCGAGAGTGGCTAAAAATCACCTCTTTTTCCTTCTCTCGATCAGACACTTAGAAAAAAAAAGAAAAAAAAAAAAAAAAATTGGATTTTTTCAAAGTACAAAATCAAGAGAGGCTAAAAATCACCTCTTTTTCCTTCTCTCGATCAGACACTTAGAAAAAAAACGGAAAAAAAAAAAAAAAAAATTTGGATTTTTTCTAAGTACAAAATCGAGAGAGGCTAAAAATCACCTCTTTTTCCTTCTCTCGATCAGACACTTAGAAAAAAAACCGAACAAAAAAAAAAAAAAATTTGGATTTTTTCTAAGTACAAAATCGAGAGAGGCTAAAAATCACCTCTTTTTCCTTCTCTCGATCAGACACTTAGAAAAAAAACGGAGAAAAAAAAAAAAAAAATGTGGATTTTTTCTAAGTACAAAATCGAGAGTGGCTAAAAATCACCTCTTTTTCCTTCTCTCGATCAGACACTTAGAAAAAAAAAAGAAAAAAAAAAAATAATAATTGGATTTTTTCTAAGTACAAAATCAAGAGAGGCTAAAAATCACCTCTTTTTCCTTCTCTCGATCAGACACTTAGAAAAAAAACGGAAAAAAAAAAAAAAAAAATTTGGATTTTTTCTAAGTACAAAATCGAGAGAGGCTAAAAATCACCTCTTTTTCCTTCTCTCGATCAGACACTTAGAAAAAAAACGGGAAAAAAAAAAAAAAAATTTGGATTTTTTCTAAGTACAAAATCGAGAGTGGCTAAAAATCACCTCTTTTTCCTTCTCTCGATCAGACACTTAGAAAAAAAACGGAAAAAAAAAAAAAAAAAATTTGGATTTTTTCTAAGTACAAAATCGACAGTGGCTAAAAATCACCTCTTTTTCCTTCTCTCGATCAGACACTTAGAAAAAAAAAAGAAAAAAAAAAAAAAAATTAGATTTTTTCTAAGTACAAAATCAAGAGAGGCTAAAAATCACCTCTTTTTCCTTCTCTCGATCAGACACTTAGAAAAAAAACGGAGAAAAAAAAAAAAAAATGTGGATTTTTTCTAAGTACAAAATCGAGAGTGGCTAAAAATCACCTCTTTTTCCTTCTCTCGATCAGACACTTAGAAAAAAAAATGAAAAAAAAAAAAAAAAAATTGGATTTTTTCTAAGTACAAAATCAAGAGAGGCTAAAAATCACCTCTTTTTCCTTCTCTCGATC
The DNA here is from genome assembly GCF_033978785.1 of Entelurus aequoreus. Lineage (NCBI taxonomy): Eukaryota > Metazoa > Chordata > Actinopteri > Syngnathiformes > Syngnathidae > Entelurus > Entelurus aequoreus. The sequence continues at coordinate 238,373 of NW_026907995.1, forward strand.
AGACACTTAGAAAAAAAACGGAAAAAAAAAAAAAAAAAAATTGGATTTTTTCTAAGTACAAAATCGAGAGAGGCTAAAAATCACCTCTTTTTCCTTCTCTCGATCAGACACTTAGAAAAAAAACGGGAAAAAAAAAAAAAAAATTGGATTTTTTCTAAGTACAAAATCGAGAGTGGCTAAAAATCACCTCTTTTTCCTTCTCTCGATCAGACACTTAGAAAAAAAACGGAAAAAAAAAAAAAAAAAATTTGGATTTTTTCTAAGTACAAAATCGACAGTGGCTAAAAATCACCTCTTTTTCCTTCTCTCGATCAGACACTTAGAAAAAAAAAAGAAAAAAAAAAAAAAATTAGATTTTTTCTAAGTACAAAATCAAGAGAGGCTAAAAATCACCTCTTTTTCCTTCTCTCGATCAGACACTTAGAAAAAAAATGGAAAAAAAAAAAAAAAACATTTTGATTTTTTCTAAGTACAAAATCGAGAGAGGCTAAAAATCACCTCTTTTTCCTTCTCTCGATCAGACACTTATAAAAAAAACTGAAAAAAAAATAAAAAAATTTTGGATTTTTTCTAAGTACAAAATCGAGAGAGGCTAAAAATCACCTCTTTTTCCTTCTCTCGATCAGACACTTGGAAAAAAAACGGAAAAAAAAAAAAAAAAAATTTGGATTTTTTCTAAGTACAAAATCGAGAGAGGCTAAAAATCACCTCTTTTTCCTTCTCTCGATCAGACACTTAGAAAAAAAAAAGAAAAAAAAAAAAAAAAAAATTGGATTTTTTCTTAGTCTTAATCAAGAGAGGCTAAAAATCACCTCTTTTTCCTTCTCTCGATCAGACACTTAGAAAAAAAACGGAAAAAAAAAAAAAAAAATTTGGATTTTTTCTAAGTACAAAATCGAGAGAGGCTAAAAATCACCTCTTTTTCATTCTCTCGATCAGACACTTAGAAAAAAAACGGAAAAAAAAAAAAAAAAATTGGATTTTTTCTAAGTACAAAATCAAGAGAGGCTAAAAATCACCTCTTTTTCCTTCTCTCGATCAGACACTTAGAAAAAAAACGGAAAAAAAAAAAAAAAAAAATTGGATTTTTTCTCAGTACAAAATCGAGAGAGGCTAAAAATCACCTCTTTTTCCTTCTCTCGATCAGACACTTAGAAAACAAACGGAAAAAAAAAATAAAAAATTTGGATTTTTTCTAAGTACAAAATCGAGAGTGGCTAAAAATCACCTCTTTTTCCTTCTCTCGATCAGACACTTAGAAAAAAAACGGAAAAAAAAAAAAAAAAAAAATTGGATTTTTTCTAAGTACAAAATCGACAGTGGCTAAAAATCACCTCTTTTTCCTTCTCTCGATCAGACACTTAGAAAAAAAAAAAGAAAAAAAAAAAAAAAAATTAGATTTTTTCTAAGTACAAAATCGAGAGAGGCTAAAAATCACCTCTTTTTCCTTCTCTCGATCAGACACTTAGAAAAAAAACGGAAAAAAAAAAAAAAAAATTTGGATTTTTTCTAAGTACAAAATCGAGAGTGGCTAAAAATCACCTCTTTTTCCTTCTCTCGATCAGACACTTAGAAAAAAAAATGAAAAAAAAAAAAAAAAAATTGGATTTTTTTCTAAGTACAAAATCGAGAGAGGCTAAAAATCACCTCTTTTTCCTTCTCTCGATCAGACACTTAGAAAAAAAACGGAAAAAAAAAAAAAAAAAATTTGGATTTTTTCTAAGTACAAAATCGAGAGTGGCTAAAAATCACCTCTTTTTCCTTCTCTCGATCAGACACTTAGAAAAAAAAAAGAAAAAAAAAAAAAAGAAATTGATTTTTTCTAAGTACAAAATCAAGAGAGGCTAAAAATCACCTCTTTTTCCTTCTCTCGATCAGACACTTAGAAAAAAAACGGAAAAAAAAAAAAAAAAAAATTGGATTTTTTCTAAGTACAAAATCGAGAGAGGCTAAAAATCACCTCTTTTTCCTTCTCTCGATCAGACACTTAGAAAAAAAACTGAAAAAAAAAAAAAAAAATTTGGATTTTTTCTAAGTACAAAATCGAGAGAGGCTAAAAATCACCTCTTTTTCCTTCTCTCGATCAGACACTTAGAAAAAAAACGGAAAAAAAAAAAAAAAATTGGGATTTTTTCTAAGTACAAAATCGAGAGTGGCTAAAAATCACCTCTTTTTCCTTCTCTCGATCAGACACTTAGAAAAAAAACGGGAAAAAAAAAAAAAAATTTGGATTTTTTCTAAGTACAAAATCGAGAGTGGCTAAAAATCACCTCTTTTTACTTCTCTCGATCAGACACTTAGAAAAAAAAATGAAAAAAAAAAAAAAAAAATTGCATTTTTTCTAAGTACAAAATCAAGAGAGGCTAAAAATCACCTCTTTTTCCTTCTCTCGATCAGACACTTAGAAAAAAAACGGAAAAAAAAAAAAAAAAAATTTGGATTTTTTCTAAGTACAAAATCGAGAGAGGCTAAAAATCACCTTTTTTTCCTTTTCTCGATCAGACACTTAGAAAAAAAACGGAAAAAAAAAAAAAAAAATGTGGATTTTTTCTAAGTACAAAATCGAGAGTGGCTAAAAATCACCTCTTTTTCCTTCTCTCGATCAGACACTTAGAAAAAAAAAGAAAAAAAAAAAAAAAAAATTGGATTTTTTCAAAGTACAAAATCAAGAGAGGCTAAAAATCACCTCTTTTTCCTTCTCTCGATCAGACACTTAGAAAAAAAACGGAAAAAAAAAAAAAAAAAATTTGGATTTTTTCTAAGTACAAAATCGAGAGAGGCTAAAAATCACCTCTTTTTCCTTCTCTCGATCAGACACTTAGAAAAAAAACGGAAAAAAAAAAAAAAAAATTGGATTTTTTCTAAGTACAAAATCGAGAGAGGCTAAAAATCACCTCTTTTTCCTTCTCTCGATCAGACACTTAGAAAAAAAACGGAGAAAAAAAAAAAAAAATGTGGATTTTTTCTAAGTACAAAATCGAGAGTGGCTAAAAATCACCTCTTTTTCCTTCTCTCGATCAGACACTTAGAAAAAAAAATGAAAAAAAAAAAAAAAAAATTGGATTTTTTCTAAGTACAAAATCAAGAGAGGCTAAAAATCACCTCTTTTTCCTTTTCTCGATCAGACACTTAGAAAAAAAACAGAAAAAAAAAAAAAAAAAATTTGGATTTTTTCTAAGTACAAAATCGAGAGAGGCTAAAAATCACCTCTTTTTCCTTCTCTCGATCAGACACTTAGAAAAAAAACGGAAAAAAAAAAATAATAATTTGGATTTTTTCTAAGTACAAAATCGAGAGTGGCTAAAAATCACCTCTTTTTCCTTCTCTCGATCAGACACTTAGAAAAAAAACGGAAAAAAAAAAAAAAAAAATTTGGATTTTTTCTAAGTACAAAATCGACAGTGGCTAAAAATCACCTCTTTTTCCTTCTCTCGATCAGACACTTAGAAAAAAAAAAGAAAAAAAAAAAAATAATTAGATTTTTTCTAAGTACAAAATCAAGAGAGGCTAAAAATCACCTCTTTTTCCTTCTCTCGATCAGACACTTAGAAAAAAAACGGAAAAAAAAAAAAAAAACATTTTGATTTTTTCTAAGTACAAAATCGAGAGAGGCTAAAAATCACCTCTTTTTCCTTCTCTCGATCAGACAATTAGAAAAAAAACTGAAAAAAAAACAAAAACATTTTGGATTTTTTCTAAGTACAAAATCGAGAGAGGCTAAAAATCACCTCTTTTTCCTTCTCTCGATCAGACACTTAGAAAAAAAACGGAAAAAAAAAAAAAAAAATTTGGATTTTTTCTAAGTACAAAATCGAGAGTGGCTAAAAATCACCTCTTTTTCCTTCTCTCGATCAGACACTTAGAAAAAAAAATGAAAAAAAAAAAAAAGAAATGGATTTTTTCTAAGTACAAAATCAAGAGAGGCTAAAAATCACCTCTTTTTCCTTCTCTCGATCAGACACTTAGAAAAAAAACGGAAAAAAAAAAAAAAAAAATTTGGATTTTTTCTAAGTACAAAATCGAGAGAGGCTAAAAATCACCTCTTTTTCCTTCTCTCGATCAGACACTTAGAAAAAAAACGGAAAAAAAAAAAAAAAAATTTGGATTTTTTCTAAGTACAAAATCGAGAGTGGCTAAAAATCACCTCTTTTTCCTTCTCTCGATCAGACACTTAGAAAAAAAACGGGAAAAAAAAAATAAAAATTTGGATTTTTTCTAAGTACAAAATCGAGAGTGGCTAAAAATCACCTCTTTTTACTTCTCTCGATCAGACACTTAGAAAAAAAACGGAAAAAAAAAAAAAAAAAATTTGGATTTTTTCTAAGTACAAAATCGAGAGAGGCTAAAAATCACCTCTTTTTCCTTCTCTCGATCAGACACTTAGAAAAAAAACGGAAAAAAAAAAAAAAAAAATTGGATTTTTTCTAAGTACAAAATCGAGAGTGGCTAAAAATCACCTCTTTTTCCTTCTCTCGATCAGACACTTAGAAAAAAAAATGAAAAAAAAAAAAAAAAAAATGCATTTTTTCAAAGTACAAAATCAAGAGAGGCTAAAAATCACCTCTTTTTCCTTCTCTCGATCAGACACTTAGAAAAAAAACGGAAAAAAAAAAAAAAAAACATTTGGATTTTTTCTAAGTACAAAATCGAGAGAGGCTAAAAATCACCTCTTTTTCCTTCTCTCGATCAGACACTTAGAAAAAAAAACGAAAAAAAAAAAAAAAAAAATTGGATTTTTTCTAAGTACAAAATCGAGAGAGGCTAAAAATCACCTCTTTTTCCTTCTCTCGATCAGACACTTAGAAAAAAAACGGAGAAAAAAAAAAAAAAAAGTGGATTTTTTCTAAGTAAAAAATCGAGAGAGGCTAAAAATCACCTCTTTTTCCTTCTCTCGATCAGACACTTAGAAAAAAAAAAGAAAAAAAAAAAAAAAAAATTGGATTTTTTCTAAGTACAAAATCAAGAGAGGCTAAAAATCACCTCTTTTTCCTTCTCTCGATCAGACACTTTGAAAAAAAACGGAAAAAAAAAAAAAAAAATTTGGATTTTTTCTAAGTACAAAATCGAGAGAGGCTAAAAATCACCTCTTTTTCCTTCTCTCGATCAGACACTTAGAAAACAAACGGAAAAAAAAAATAAAAAATTTGGATTTTTTCTAAGTACAAAATCCACAGTGGCTAAAAATCACCTCTTTTTCCTTCTCTCGATCAGACACTTAGAAAAAAAAAAAAAAAAAAAAAAAAAAATTAGATTTTTTCTAAGTACAAAATCGAGAGAGGCTAAAAATCACCTCTTTTTCCTTCTCTCGATCAGACACTTAGAAAAAAAACGGAAAAAAAAAAAAAAAAATTTGGATTTTTTCTAAGTACAAAATCGAGAGTGGCTAAAAATCACCTCTTTTTCCTTCTCTCGATCAGACACTTAGAAAAAAAAATGAAAAAAAAAAAAAAAAAATTGGATTTTTTGTAAGTACAAAATCGAGAGAGGCTAAAAATCACCTCTTTTTCCTTCTCTCGATCAGACACTTAGAAAAAAAACGGAAAAAAAAAAAAAAAAAATTTGGATTTTTTCTAAGTACAAAATCGAGAGAGGCTAAAAATCACCTCTTTTTCCTTCTCTCGATCAGACACTTAGAAAAAAAACGGAAAAAAAAAAAAAAAATTTGGATTTTTTCTAAGTACAAAATCGAGAGTGGCTAAAAATCACCTCTTTTTCCTTCTCTCGATCAGACACTTAGAAAAAAAAAAGAAAAAAAAAAAAAAGAAATGGATTTTTTCTAAGTACAAAATCAAGAGAGGCTAAAAATCACCTCTTTTTCCTTCTCTCGATCAGACACTTAGAAAAAAAACGGAAAAAAAAAAAAAAAAAATTTGGATTTTTTCTAAGTACAAAATCGAGAGAGGCTAAAAATCACCTCTTTTTCCTTCTCTCGATCAGACACTTAGAAAAAAAACTGAAAAAAAAAAAAAAAATTTTGGATTTTTTCTAAGTACAAAATCGAGAGAGGCTAAAAATCACCTCTTTTTCCTTCTCTCGATCAGACACTTAGAAAAAAAACGGAAAAAAAAAAATAAAAATTGGATTTTTTCTAAGTACAAAATCGAGAGTGGCTAAAAATCACCTCTTTTTCCTTCTCTCGATCAGACACTTAGAAAAAAAACGGGAAAAAAAAAAAAAAATTTGGATTTTTTCTAAGTACAAAATCGAGAGTGGCTAAAAATCACCTCTTTTTACTTCTCTCGATCAGACACTTAGAAAAAAAAATGAAAAAAAAAAAAAAAAAATTGGATTTTTTCTAAGTACAAAATCAAGAGAGGCTAAAAATCACCTCTTTTTCCTTCTCTCGATCAGACACTTAGAAAAAAAACGGAAAAAAAAAAAAAAAAAATTTGGATTTTTTTTAAGTACAAAATCGAGAGAGGCTAAAAATCACCTTTTTTTCCTTCTCTCGATCAGACACTTAGAAAAAAAACGGAAAAAAAAAAAAAAAAAATTTGGATTTTTTCTAAGTACAAAATCGAGAGTGGCTAAAAATCACCTCTTTTTCCTTCTCTCGATCAGACACTTAGAAAAAAAAATGAAAAAAAAAAAAAAAAATTGGATTTTTTCAAAGTACAAAATCAAGAGAGGCTAAAAATCACCTCTTTTTCCTTCTCTCGATCAGACACTTAGAAAAAAAACGGAAAAAAAAAAAAAAAAAATTTGGATTTTTTCTAAGTACAAAATCGAGAGAGGCTAAAAATCACCTCTTTTTCCTTCTCTCGATCAGACACTTAGAAAAAAAACGGAGAAAAAAAAAAAAAAAATGTGGATTTTTTCTAAGTACAAAATCGAAAGTGGCTAAAAATCACCTCTTTTTCCTTCTCTCGATCAGACACTTAGAAAAAAAAATGAAAAAAAAAAAAAAAAAATTGGATTTTTTCTAAGTACAAAATCAAGAGAGGCTAAAAATCACCTCTTTTTCCTTCTCTCGATCAGACACTTAGAAAAAAAACGGAAAAAAAAAAAAAAAAAATTTGGATTTTTTCTTAGTACAAAATCGAGAGAGGCTAAAAATCACCTCTTTTTCCTTCTCTCGATCAGACACTTAGAAAAAAAACGGAAAAAAAAAAAAAAAAATTTGGATTTTTTCTAAGTACAAAATCGAGAGTGGCTAAAAATCACCTCTTTTTCCTTCTCTCGATCAGACACTTAGAAAAAAAACGGAAAAAAAAAAAAAAAAAAATTGGATTTTTTCTAAGTACAAAATCGACAGTGGCTAAAAATCACCTCTTTTTCCTTCTCTCGATCAGACACTTAGAAAAAAAAAAGAAAAAAAAAAAAAAAATTAGATTTTTTCTAAGTACAAAATCAAGAGAGGCTAAAAATCACCTCTTTTTCCTTCTCTCGATCAGACACTTAGAAAAAAAACGGAAAAAAAAAAAAAAAACATTTTGATTTTTTCTAAGTACAAAATCGAGAGAGGCTAAAAATCACCTCTTTTTCCTTCTCTCGATCAGACACTTATAAAAAAAACTGAAAAAAAAATAAAAAAATTTTGGATTTTTTCTAAGTACAAAATCGAGAGAGGCTAAAAATCACCTCTTTTTCCTTCTCTCGATCAGACACTTGGAAAAAAAACGGAAAAAAAAAAAAAAAAAATTTGGATTTTTTCTAAGTACAAAATCGAGAGTGGCTAAAAATCACCTCTTTTTCCTTCTCTCGATCAGACACTTAGAAAAAAAAAAGAAAAAAAAAAAAAAAAAAAAAATTGGATTTTTTCTTAGTACAAAATCAAGAGAGGCTAAAAATCACCTCTTTTTCCTTCTCTCGATCAGACACTTAGAAAAAAAACGGAAAAAAAAAAAATAAAATTTGGATTTTTTCTAAGTACAAAATCGAGAGAGGCTAAAAATCACCTCTTTTTCATTCTCTCGATCAGACACTTAGAAAAAAAACGGAAAAAAAAAAAAAAAAAAATTGGATTTTTTCTAAGTACAAAATCAAGAGAGGCTAAAAATCACCTCTTTTTCCTTCTCTCGATCAGACACTTAGAAAAAAAACGGAAAAAAAAAAAAAAAAATTTGGATTTTTTCTAAGTACAAAATCGAGAGAGGCTAAAAATCACCTCTTTTTCCTTCTCTCGATCAGACACTTAGAAAACAAACGGAAAAAAAAATAAAAAATTTGGATTTTTTCTAAGTACAAAATCGAGAGTGGCTAAAAATCACCTCTTTTTCCTTCTCTCGATCAGACACTTAGAAAAAAAACGGAAAAAAAAAAAAAAAAAAAATTGGATTTTTTCTAAGTACAAAATCGACAGTGGCTAAAAATCACCTCTTTTTCCTTCTCTCGATCAGACACTTAGAAAAAAAAAAGAAAAAAAAAAAAAAAAATTAGATTTTTTCTAAGTACAAAATCGAGAGAGGCTAAAAATCACCTCTTTTTCCTTCTCTCGATCAGACACTTAGAAAAAAAACGGAAAAAAAAAAAAAAAAATTTGGATTTTTTCTAAGTACAAAATCGAGAGTGGCTAAAAATCACCTCTTTTTCCTTCTCTCGATCAGACACTTAGAAAAAAAAATGAAAAAAAAAAAAAAAAAATTGGATTTTTTCTAAGTACAAAATCGAGAGAGGCTAAAAATCACCTCTTTTTCCTTCTCTCGATCAGACACTTAGAAAAAAAACGGAAAAAAAAAAAAAAAAAATTTGGATTTTTTCTAAGTACAAAATCGAGAGAGGCTAAAAATCACCTCTTTTTCCTTCTCTCGATCAGACACTTAGAAAAAAAACGGAAAAAAAAAAAAAAAATTTGGATTTTTTCTAAGTACAAAATCGAGAGTGGCTAAAAATCACCTCTTTTTCCTTCTCTCGATCAGACACTTAGAAAAAAAAATGAAAAAAAAAAAAAAGAAATGGATTTTTTCTAAGTACAAAATCAAGAGAGGCTAAAAATCACCTCTTTTTCCTTCTCTCGATCAGACACTTAGAAAAAAAACGGAAAAAAAAAAAAAAAAAAAATTGGATTTTTTCTAAGTACAAAATCGAGAGAGGCTAAAAATCACCTCTTTTTCCTTCTCTCGATCAGACATTTAGAAAAAAAACTGAAAAAAAAAAAAAAAATTTTGGATTTTTTCTAAGTACAAAATCGAGAGAGGCTAAAAATCACCTCTTTTTCCTTCTCTCGATCAGACACTTAGAAAAAAAACGGAAAAAAAAAAAAAAAAATTGGGATTTTTTCTAAGTACAAAATCGAGAGTGGCTAAAAATCACCTCTTTTTCCTTCTCTCGATCAGACACTTAGAAAAAAAACGGGAAAAAAAAAAAAATTTGGATTTTTTCTAAGTACAAAATCGAGAGTGGCTAAAAATCACCTCTTTTTACTTCTCTCGATCAGACACTTAGAAAAAAAAATGAAAAAAAAAAAAAAAAAATTGCATTTTTTCTAAGTACAAAATCAAGAGAGGCTAAAAATCACCTCTTTTTCCTTCTCTCGATCAGACACTAAGAAAAAAAACGGAAAAAAAAAAAAAAAAAATTTGGATTTTTTCTTAGTTTAAAATCGAGAGAGGCTAAAAATCACCTTTTTTTCCTTCTCTCGATCAGACACTTAGAAAAAAAACGGAAAAAAAAAAAAATAAAATTTGGATTTTTTCTAAGTACAAAATCGAGAGTGGCTAAAAATCACCTCTTTTTCCTTCTCTCGATCAGACACTTAGAAAAAAAAAAGAAAAAAAAAAAAAAAAAATTGGATTTTTTCAAAGTACAAAATCAAGAGAGGCTAAAAATCACCTCTTTTTCCTTCTCTCGATCAGACACTTAGAAAAAAAACGGAAAAAAAAAAAAAAAAAATTTGGATTTTTTCTAAGTACAAAATCGAGAGAGGCTAAAAATCACCTCTTTTTCCTTCTCTCGATCAGACACTTAGAAAAAAAACGGAAAAAAAAAAAAAAAAATTTGGATTTTTTCTAAGTACAAAATCGAGAGAGGCTAAAAATCACCTCTTTTTCCTTCTCTCGATCAGACACTTAGAAAAAAAACGGAGAAAAAAAAAAAAAAATGTGGATTTTTTCTAAGTACAAAATCGAGAGTGGCTAAAAATCACCTCTTTTTCCTTCTCTCGATCAGACACTTAGAAAAAAAAATGAAAAAAAAAAAAAAAAAATTGGATTTTTTCTAAGTACAAAATCAAGAGAGGCTAAAAATCACCTCTTTTTCCTTCTCTCGATCAGACACTTAGAAAAAAAACGGAAAAAAAAAAAAAAAAAATTTGGATTTTTTCTAAGTACAAAATCGAGAGAGGCTAAAAATCACCTCTTTTTCCTTCTCTCGATCAGACACTTAGAAAAAAAACGGAAAAAAAAAAAAAAAATTGGGATTTTTTCTAAGTACAAAATCGACAGTGGCTAAAAATCACCTCTTTTTCCTTCTCTCGATCAGACACTTAGAAAAAAAAATGAAAAAAATGAAAAAAAAATTGGATTTTTTCTAAGTACAAAATCGAGAGAGGCTAAAAATCACCTCTTTTTCCTTCTCTCGATCAGACACTTAGAAAAAAAACGGAAAAAAAAAAAAAAAAAATTTGGATTTTTTCTAAGTACAAAATCGAGAGAGGCTAAAAATCACCTCTTTTTCCTTCTCTCGATCAGACACTTAGAAAAAAAACGGAAAAAAAAAAAAAAAAATTTGGATTTTTTTAAGTACAAAATCGAGAGTGGCTAAAAATCACCTCTTTTTCCTTCTCTCGATCAGACACTTAGAAAAAAAAATGAAAAAAAAAAAAAAGAAATGGATTTTTTCTAAGTACAAAATCAAGAGAGGCTAAAAATCACCTCTTTTTCCTTCTCTCGATCAGACACTTAGAAAAAAAACGGAAAAAAAAAAAAAAAAAAATTGGATTTTTTCTAAGTACAAAATCGAGAGAGGCTAAAAATCACCTCTTTTTCCTTCTCTCGATCAGACATTTAGAAAAAAAACTGAAAAAAAAAAAAAAAATTTTGGATTTTTTCTAAGTACAAAATCGAGAGAGGCTAAAAATCACCTCTTTTTCCTTCTCTCGATCAGACACTTAGAAAAAAAACGGAAAAAAAAAAAAAAAAATTGGGATTTTTTCTAAGTACAAAATCGAGAGTGGCTAAAAATCACCTCTTTTTCCTTCTCTCGATCAGACACTTAGAAAAAAAACGGGAAAAAAAAAAAAAATTTGGATTTTTTCTAAGTACAAAATCGAGAGTGGCTAAAAATCACCTCTTTTTACTTCTCTCGATCAGACACTTAGAAAAAAAAATGAAAAAAAAAAAAAAAAAATTGCATTTTTTCTAAGTACAAAATCAAGAGAGGCTAAAAATCACCTCTTTTTCCTTCTCTCGATCAGACACTAAGAAAAAAAACGGAAAAAAAAAAAAAAAAATTTGGATTTTTTCTTAGTTTAAAATCGAGAGAGGCTAAAAATCACCTTTTTTTCCTTCTCTCGATCAGACACTTAGAAAAAAAACGGAAAAAAAAAAAAAAAAAATTTGGATTTTTTCTAAGTACAAAATCGAGAGTGGCTAAAAATCACCTCTTTTTCCTTCTCTCGATCAGACACTTAGAAAAAAAAAAGAAAAAAAAAAAAAAAAAATTGGATTTTTTCAAAGTACAAAATCAAGAGAGGCTAAAAATCACCTCTTTTTCCTTCTCTCGATCAGACACTTAGAAAAAAAACGGAAAAAAAAAAAAAAAAAATTTGGATTTTTTCTAAGTACAAAATCGAGAGAGGCTAAAAATCACCTCTTTTTCCTTCTCTCGATCAGACACTTAGAAAAAAAACGGAAAAAAAAAAAAAAAATTTGGATTTTTTCTAAGTACAAAATCGAGAGAGGCTAAAAATCACCTCTTTTTCCTTCTCTCGATCAGACACTTAGAAAAAAAACGGAGAAAAAAAAAAAAAATGTGGATTTTTTCTAAGTACAAAATCGAGAGTGGCTAAAAATCACCTCTTTTTCCTTCTCTCGATCAGACACTTAGAAAAAAAAATGAAAAAAAAAAAAAAAAAATTGGATTTTTTCTAAGTACAAAATCAAGAGAGGCTAAAAATCACCTCTTTTTCCTTCTCTCGATCAGACACTTAGAAAAAAAACGGAAAAAAAAAAAAAAAAAATTTGGATTTTTTCTAAGTACAAAATCGAGAGAGGCTAAAAATCACCTCTTTTTCCTTCTCTCGATCAGACACTTAGAAAAAAAAACGGAAAAAAAAAAAAAAATTTGGATTTTTTCTAAGTACAAAATCGAGAGTGGCTAAAAATCACCTCTTTTTCCTTCTCTCGATCAGACACTTAGAAAAAAAACGGAAAAAAAAAAAAAAAAAAATTGGATTTTTTCTAAGTACAAAATCGACAGTGGCTAAAAATCACCTCTTTTTCCTTCTCTCGATCAGACACTTAGAAAAAAAAAAGAAAAAAAAAAAAAAAATTAGATTTTTTCTAAGTACAAAATCAAGAGAGGCTAAAAATCACCTCTTTTTCCTTCTCTCGATCAGACACTTAGAAAAAAAACGGAAAAAAAAAAAAAAAACATTTTGATTTTTTCTAAGTACAAAATCGAGAGAGGCTAAAAATCACCTCTTTTTCCTTCTCTCGATCAGACACTTAGAAAAAAAACTGAAAAAAAAATAAAACAATTTTGGATTTTTTCTAAGTACAAAATCGAGAGAGGCTAAAAATCACCTCTTTTAACTTCTCTCGATCAGACACTTAGAAAAAAAAAAGAAAAAAAAAAAAAAAAAATTGGATTTTTTCTTAGTACAAAATCAAGAGAGGCTAAAAATCACCTCTTTTTCCTTCTCTCGATCAGACACTTAGAAAAAAAACGGAAAAAAAAAAAAAAAAATTTGGATTTTTTCTAAGTACAAAATCGAGAGAGGCTAAAAATCACCTCTTTTTCATTCTCTCGATCAGACACTTAGAAAAAAAAACGGAAAAAAAAAAAAAAAAAAATTGGATTTTTTCTAAGTACAAAATCGAGAGTGGCTAAAAATCACCTCTTTTTCCTTCTCTCGATCAGACACTTAGAAAAAAAACTGAAAAAAAAATAAAAAAATTTTGGATTTTTTCTAAGTACAAAATCGAGAGAGGCTAAAAATCACCTCTTTTTCCTTCTCTCGATCAGACACTTGGAAAAAAAACGGAAAAAAAAAAAAAAAAAAAAAATTTGGATTTTTTCTAAGTACAAAATCGAGAGAGGCTAAAAATCACCTCTTTTTCCTTCTCTCGATCAGACACTTAGAAAAAAAAAAGAAAAAAAAAAAAAAAAAAATTGGATTTTTTCTTAGTACAAAATCAAGAGAGGCTAAAAATCACCTCTTTTTCCTTCTCTCGATCAGACACTTAGAAAAAAAACGGAAAAAAAAAAAAAAAATTGGATTTTTTCTAAGTACAAAATCGACAGAGGCTAAAAATCACCTCTTTTTCATTCTCTCGATCAGACACTTAGAAAAAAAACGGAAAAAAAAAAAAAAAAAATTGGATTTTTTCTAAGTACAAAATCGAGAGTGGCTAAAAATCACCTCTTTTTCCTTCTCTCGATCAGACACTTAGAAAAAAAACGGAAAAAAAAAAAAAAAAAATTTGGATTTTTTCTAAGTACAAAATCGAGAGTGGCTAAAAATCACCTCTTTTTCCTTCTCTCGATCAGACACTTAGAAAAAAAACGGAAAAAAAAAAAAAAAAAATTTGGATTTTTTCTAAGTACAAAATCGAGAGTGGCTAAAAATCACCTCTTTTTCCTTCTCTCGATCAGACACTTAGAAAAAAAAATGAAAAAAAAAAAAAAAAATTTGGATTTTTTCTAAGTACAAAATCGAGAGAGGCTAAAAATCACCTCTTTTTCCTTCTCTCGATCAGACACTTAGAAAAAAAAACGGAAAAAAAAAAAAATAAATTTGGATTTTTTCTAAGTACAAAATCGAGAGAGGCTAAAAATCACCTCTTTTTCCTTCTCTCGATCAGACACTTAGAAAAAAAACGGAAAAAAAAAAAAAAAAAATTTGGATTTTTTCTAAGTACAAAATCGAGAGTGGCTAAAAATCACCTCTTTTTCCTTCTCTCGATCAGACACTTAGAAAAAAAACGGAAAAAAAAAAAAAAAAAATTTGGATTTTTTCTAAGTACAAAATCGAGAGAGGCTAAAAATCACCTCTTTTTCCTTCTCTCGATCAGACACTTAGAAAAAAAACGGAAAAAAAAAAAAAAAAAAAAATTGGATTTTTTCTAAGTACAAAATCGAGAGTGGCTAAAAATCACCTCTTTTTCCTTCTCTCGATCAGACACTTAGAAAAAAAAATGAAAAAAAAAAAAAAAAAAATGGATTTTTTCAAAGTACAAAATCAAGAGAGGCTAAAAATCACCTCTTTTTCCTTCTCTCGATCAGACACTTAGAAAAAAAACGGAAAAAAAAAAAAAAAAACATTTGGATTTTTTCTAAGTACAAAATCGAGAGAGGCTAAAAATCACCTCTTTTTCCTTCTCTCGATCAGACACTTAGAAAAAAAAACGAAAAAAAAAAAAAAAAAAATTGGATTTTTTCTAAGTACAAAATCGAGAGAGGCTAAAAATCACCTCTTTTTCCTTCTCTCGATCAGACACTTAGAAAAAAAACGGAGAAAAAAAAAAAAAAAAGTGGATTTTTTCTAAGTACAAAATCGAGAGAGGCTAAAAATCACCTCTTTTTCCTTCTCTCGATCAGACACTTAGAAAAAAAAAAGAAAAAAAAAAAAAAAAAATTGGATTTTTTCTAAGTACAAAATCAAGAGAGGCTAAAAATCACCTCTTTTTCCTTCTCTCGATCAGACACTTTGAAAAAAAACGGAAAAAAAAAAAAAAAAATTTGGATTTTTTCTAAGTACAAAATCGAGAGAGGCTAAAAATCACCTCTTTTTCCTTCTCTCGATCAGACACTTAGAAAACAAACGGAAAAAAAAAATAAAAAATTTGGATTTTTTCTAAGTACAAAATCGAGAGTGGCTAAAAATCACCTCTTTTTCCTTCTCTCGATCAGACACTTAGAAAAAAAACGGAAAAAAAAAAAAAAAAAATTTGGATTTTTTCTAAGTACAAAATCCACAGTGGCTAAAAATCACCTCTTTTTCCTTCTCTCGATCAGACACTTAGAAAAAAAAAAGAAAAAAAAAAAAAAAATTAGATTTTTTCTAAGTACAAAATCGAGAGAGGCTAAAAATCACCTCTTTTTCCTTCTCTCGATCAGACACTTAGAAAAAAAAACGGAAAAAAAAAAAAAAAATTTGGATTTTTTCTAAGTACAAAATCGAGAGTGGCTAAAAATCACCTCTTTTTCCTTCTCTCGATCAGACACTTAGAAAAAAAAATGAAAAAAAAAAAAAAAAAATTGGATTTTTTGTAAGTACAAAATCGAGAGAGGCTAAAAATCACCTCTTTTTCCTTCTCTCGATCAGACACTTAGAAAAAAAACGGAAAAAAAAAAAAAAAAAATTTGGATTTTTTCTAAGTACAAAATCGAGAGAGGCTAAAAATCACCTCTTTTTCCTTCTCTCGATCAGACACTTAGAAAAAAAACGGAAAAAAAAAAAAAATAATTGGATTTTTTCTAAGTACAAAATCGAGAGTGGCTAAAAATCACCTCTTTTTCCTTCTCTCGATCAGACACTTAGAAAAAAAACGGGAAAAAAAAAAAAAAATTTGGATTTTTTCTAAGTACAAAATCGAGAGTGGCTAAAAATCACCTCTTTTTACTTCTCTCGATCAGACACTTAGAAAAAAAAATGAAAAAAAAAAAAAAAAAATTGGATTTTTTCTAAGTACAAAATCAAGAGAGGCTAAAAATCACCTCTTTTTCCTTCTCTCGATCAGACACTTAGAAAAAAAACGGAAAAAAAAAAAAAAAAAATTTGGATTTTTTTTAAGTACAAAATCGAGAGAGGCTAAAAATCACCTTTTTTTCCTTCTCTCGATCAGACACTTAGAAAAAAAACGGAAAAAAAAAAAAAAAAAATTTGGATTTTTTCTAAGTACAAAATCGAGAGTGGCTAAAAATCACCTCTTTTTCCTTCTCTCGATCAGACACTTAGAAAAAAAAAAGAAAAAAAAAAAAAAAATTGGATTTTTTCAAAGTACAAAATCAAGAGAGGCTAAAAATCACCTCTTTTTCCTTCTCTCGATCAGACACTTAGAAAAAAAACGGAAAAAAAAAAAAAAAAAATTTGGATTTTTTCTAAGTACAAAATCGAGAGAGGCTAAAAATCACCTCTTTTTCCTTCTCTCGATCAGACACTTAGAAAAAAAACGGAGAAAAAAAAAAAAAAATGTGGATTTTTTCTAAGTACAAAATCGAAAGTGGCTAAAAATCACCTCTTTTTCCTTCTCTCGATCAGACACTTAGAAAAAAAAATGAAAAAAAAAAAAAAAAAATTGGATTTTTTCTAAGTACAAAATCAAGAGAGGCTAAAAATCACCTCTTTTTCCTTCTCTCGATCAGACACTTAGAAAAAAAACGGAAAAAAAAAAAAAAAAAATTTGGATTTTTTCTTAGTACAAAATCGAGAGAGGCTAAAAATCACCTCTTTTTCCTTCTCTCGATCAGACACTTAGAAAAAAAACGGAAAAAAAAAAAAAAAAATTTGGATTTTTTCTAAGTACAAAATCGAGAGTGGCTAAAAATCACCTCTTTTTCCTTCTCTCGATCAGACACTTAGAAAAAAAACGGAAAAAAAAAAAAAAAAAATTTGGATTTTTTCTAAGTACAAAATCGACAGTGGCTAAAAATCACCTCTTTTTCCTTCTCTCGATCAGACACTTAGAAAAAAAAAAGAAAAAAAAAAAAAAAATTAGATTTTTTCTAAGTACAAAATCAAGAGAGGCTAAAAATCACCTCTTTTTCCTTCTCTCGATCAGACACTTAGAAAAAAAACGGAAAAAAAAACAAAAAACATTTTGATTTTTTCTAAGTACAAAATCGAGAGAGGCTAAAAATCACCTCTTTTTCCTTCTCTCGATCAGACACTTATAAAAAAAACTGAAAAAAAAATAAAAAAATTTTGGATTTTTTCTAAGTACAAAATCGAGAGAGGCTAAAAATCACCTCTTTTTCCTTCTCTCGATCAGACACTTGGAAAAAAAACGGAAAAAAAAAAAAAAAAAATTTGGATTTTTTCTAAGTACAAAATCGAGAGTGGCTAAAAATCACCTCTTTTTCCTTCTCTCGATCAGACACTTAGAAAAAAAAAAGAAAAAAAAAAAAAAAAAAAAAATTGGATTTTTTCTTAGTACAAAATCAAGAGAGGCTAAAAATCACCTCTTTTTCCTTCTCTCGATCAGACACTTAGAAAAAAAACGGAAAAAAAAAAAATAAAATTTGGATTTTTTCTAAGTACAAAATCGAGAGAGGCTAAAAATCACCTCTTTTTCATTCTCTCGATCAGACACTTAGAAAAAAAACGGAAAAAAAAAAAAAAAAAAATTGGATTTTTTCTAAGTACAAAATCAAGAGAGGCTAAAAATCACCTCTTTTTCCTTCTCTCGATCAGACACTTAGAAAAAAAACGGAAAAAAAAAAATAAAAAATTTGGATTTTTTCTAAGTACAAAATCGAGAGAGGCTAAAAATCACCTCTTTTTCCTTCTCTCGATCAGACACTTAGAAAACAAACGGAAAAAAAAATAAAAAATTTGGATTTTTTCTAAGTACAAAATCGAGAGTGGCTAAAAATCACCTCTTTTTCCTTCTCTCGATCAGACACTTAGAAAAAAAACGGAAAAAAAAAAAAAAAAAAAATTGGATTTTTTCTAAGTACAAAATCGACAGTGGCTAAAAATCACCTCTTTTTCCTTCTCTCGATCAGACACTTAGAAAAAAAAAAGAAAAAAAAAAAAAAAAATTAGATTTTTTCTAAGTACAAAATCGAGAGAGGCTAAAAATCACCTCTTTTTCCTTCTCTCGATCAGACACTTAGAAAAAAAACGGAAAAAAAAAAAAAAAAATTTGGATTTTTTCTAAGTACAAAATCGAGAGTGGCTAAAAATCACCTCTTTTTCCTTCTCTCGATCAGACACTTAGAAAAAAAAATGAAAAAAAAAAAAAAAAAATTGGATTTTTTCTAAGTACAAAATCGAGAGAGGCTAAAAATCACCTCTTTTTCCTTCTCTCGATCAGACACTTAGAAAAAAAACGGAAAAAAAAAAAAAAAAAATTTGGATTTTTTCTAAGTACAAAATCGAGAGAGGCTAAAAATCACCTCTTTTTCCTTCTCTCGATCAGACACTTAGAAAAAAAACGGAAAAAAAAAAAAAAAATTTGGATTTTTTCTAAGTACAAAATCGAGAGTGGCTAAAAATCACCTCTTTTTCCTTCTCTCGATCAGACACTTAGAAAAAAAAATGAAAAAAAAAAAAAAGAAATGGATTTTTTCTAAGTACAAAATCAAGAGAGGCTAAAAATCACCTCTTTTTCCTTCTCTCGATCAGACACTTAGAAAAAAAACGGAAAAAAAAAAAAAAAAAAATTGGATTTTTTCCAAGTACAAAATCGAGAGAGGCTAAAAATCACCTCTTTTTCCTTCTCTCGATCAGACATTTAGAAAAAAAACTGAAAAAAAAAAAAAAAATTTTGGATTTTTTCTAAGTACAAAATCGAGAGAGGCTAAAAATCACCTCTTTTTCCTTCTCTCGATCAGACACTTAGAAAAAAAACGGAAAAAAAAAAAAAAAAATTGGGATTTTTTCTAAGTACAAAATCGAGAGTGGCTAAAAATCACCTCTTTTTCCTTCTCTCGATCAGACACTTAGAAAAAAAACGGGAAAAAAAAAAAAAATTTGGATTTTTTCTAAGTACAAAATCGAGAATGGCTAAAAATCACCTCTTTTTACTTCTCTCGATCAGACACTTAGAAAAAAAAATGAAAAAAAAAAAAAAAAAATTGCATTTTTTCTAAGTACAAAATCAAGAGAGGCTAAAAATCACCTCTTTTTCCTTCTCTCGATCAGACACTAAGAAAAAAAACGGAAAAAAAAAAAAAAAAATTTGGATTTTTTCTTAGTTTAAAATCGAGAGAGGCTAAAAATCACCTTTTTTTCCTTCTCTCGATCAGACACTTAGAAAAAAAACGGAAAAAAAAAAAAATAAAATTTGGATTTTTTCTAAGTACAAAATCGAGAGTGGCTAAAAATCACCTCTTTTTCCTTCTCTCGATCAGACACTTAGAAAAAAAAAAGAAAAAAAAAAAAAAAAAATTGGATTTTTTCAAAGTACAAAATCAAGAGAGGCTAAAAATCACCTCTTTTTCCTTCTCTCGATCAGACACTTAGAAAAAAAACGGAAAAAAAAAAAAAAAAAATTTGGATTTTTTCTAAGTACAAAATCGAGAGAGGCTAAAAATCACCTCTTTTTCCTTCTCTCGATCAGACACTTAGAAAAAAAACGGAAAAAAAAAAAAAAAAATTTGGATTTTTTCTAAGTACAAAATCGAGAGAGGCTAAAAATCACCTCTTTTTCCTTCTCTCGATCAGACACTTAGAAAAAAAACGGAGAAAAAAAAAAAAAATTTGGATTTTTTCTAAGTACAAAATCGAGAGTGGCTAAAAATCACCTCTTTTTCCTTCTCTCGATCAGACACTTAGAAAAAAAAATGAAAAAAAAAAAAAAAAAATTGGATTTTTTCTAAGTACAAAATCAAGAGAGGCTAAAAATCACCTCTTTTTCCTTCTCTCGATCAGACACTTAGAAAAAAAACGGAAAAAAAAAAAAAAAAATTTGGATTTTTTCTAAGTACAAAATCGAGAGAGGCTAAAAATCACCTCTTTTTCCTTCTCTCGATCAGACACTTAGAAAAAAAACGGAAAAAAAAAAAAATAATTTGGATTTTTTCTAAGTACAAAATCGAGAGTGGCTAAAAATCACCTCTTTTTCCTTCTCTCGATCAGACACTTAGAAAAAAAACGGAAAAAAAAAAAAAAAAAATTTGGATTTTTTCTAAGTACAAAATCGACAGTGGCTAAAAATCACCTCTTTTTCCTTCTCTCGATCAGACACTTAGAAAAAAAAATGAAAAAAATGAAAAAAAAATTGGATTTTTTCTAAGTACAAAATCGAGAGAGGCTAAAAATCACCTCTTTTTCCTTCTCTCGATCAGACACTTAGAAAAAAAACGGAAAAAAAAAAAAAAAAATTTGGATTTTTTCTAAGTACAAAATCGAGAGAGGCTAAAAATCACCTCTTTTTCCTTCTCTCGATCAGACACTTAGAAAAAAAACGGAAAAAAAAAAAAAAAAATTTGGATTTTTTCTAAGTACAAAATCGAGAGTGGCTAAAAATCACCTCTTTTTCCTTCTCTCGATCAGACACTTAGAAAAAAAAATGAAAAAAAAAAAAAAGAAATGGATTTTTTCTAAGTACAAAATCAAGAGAGGCTAAAAATCACCTCTTTTTCCTTCTCTCGATCAGACACTTAGAAAAAAAACGGAAAAAAAAAAAAAAAAAAATTGGATTTTTTCTAAGTACAAAATCGAGAGAGGCTAAAAATCACCTCTTTTTCCTTCTCTCGATCAGACATTTAGAAAAAAAACTGAAAAAAAAAAAAAAAATTTGGATTTTTTCTAAGTACAAAATCGAGAGAGGCTAAAAATCACCTCTTTTTCCTTCTCTCGATCAGACACTTAGAAAAAAAACGGAAAAAAAAAAAAAAAAATTGGGATTTTTTCTAAGTACAAAATCGAGAGTGGCTAAAAATCACCTCTTTTTCCTTCTCTCGATCAGACACTTAGAAAAAAAACGGGAAAAAAAAAAAAAATTTGGATTTTTTCTAAGTACAAAATCGAGAGTGGCTAAAAATCACCTCTTTTTACTTCTCTCGATCAGACACTTAGAAAAAAAAATGAAAAAAAAAAAAAAAAAATTGCATTTTTTCTAAGTACAAAATCAAGAGAGGCTAAAAATCACCTCTTTTTCCTTCTCTCGATCAGACACTAAGAAAAAAAACGGAAAAAAAAAAAAAAAAAATTTGGATTTTTTCTTAGTTTAAAATCGAGAGAGGCTAAAAATCACCTTTTTTCCTTCTCTCGATCAGACACTTAGAAAAAAAACGGAAAAAAAAAAAAAAAAATTTGGATTTTTTCTAAGTACAAAATCGAGAGTGGCTAAAAATCACCTCTTTTTCCTTCTCTCGATCAGACACTTAGAAAAAAAAAAGAAAAAAAAAAAAAAAAATTGGATTTTTTCAAAGTACAAAATCAAGAGAGGCTAAAAATCACCTCTTTTTCCTTCTCTCGATCAGACACTTAGAAAAAAAACGGAAAAAAAAAAAAAAAAAATTTGGATTTTTTCTAAGTACAAAATCGAGAGAGGCTAAAAATCACCTCTTTTTCCTTCTCTCGATCAGACACTTAGAAAAAAAACGGAAAAAAAAAAAAAAAAAATTGGATTTTTTCTAAGTACAAAATCGAGAGAGGCTAAAAATCACCTCTTTTTCCTTCTCTCGATCAGACACTTAGAAAAAAAACGGAGAAAAAATAAAAAAAATGTGGATTTTTTCTAAGTACAAAATCGAGAGTGGCTAAAAATCACCTCTTTTTCCTTCTCTCGATCAGACACTTAGAAAAAAAAAAGAAAAAAAAAAAAAAAAAATTGGATTTTTTCTAAGTACAAAATCAAGAGAGGCTAAAAATCACCTCTTTTTCCTTCTCTCGATCAGACACTTAGAAAAAAAACGGAAAAAAAAAAAAAAAAAATTTGGATTTTTTCTAAGTACAAAATCGAGAGAGGCTAAAAATCACCTCTTTTTCCTTCTCTCGATCAGACACTTAGAAAAAAAACGGAAAAAAAAAAAAAAAATTTGGATTTTTTCTAAGTACAAAATCGAGAGTGGCTAAAAATCACCTCTTTTTCCTTCTCTCGATCAGACACTTAGAAAAAAAACGGAAAAAAAAAAAAAAAAAATTTGGATTTTTTCTAAGTACAAAATCGACAGTGGCTAAAAATCACCTCTTTTTCCTTCTCTCGATCAGACACTTAGAAAAAAAAAAGAAAAAAAAAAAAAAATTAGATTTTTTCTAAGTACAAAATCAAGAGAGGCTAAAAATCACCTCTTTTTCCTTCTCTCGATCAGACACTTAGAAAAAAAACGGAAAAAAAAAAAAAAAACATTTTGATTTTTTCTAAGTACAAAATCGAGAGAGGCTAAAAATCACCTCTTTTTCCTTCTCTCGATCAGACACTTAGAAAAAAAACTGAAAAAAAAATAAAACAATTTTGGATTTTTTCTAAGTACAAAATCGAGAGAGGCTAAAAATCACCTCTTTTTCCTTCTCTCGATCAGACACTTAGAAAAAAAAAAGAAAAAAAAAAAAAAAAAATTGGATTTTTTCTTAGTACAAAATCAAGAGAGGCTAAAAATCACCTCTTTTTCCTTCTCTCGATCAGACACTTAGAAAAAAAACGGAAAAAAAAAAAAAAAAATTTGGATTTTTTCTAAGTACAAAATCGAGAGAGGCTAAAAATCACCTCTTTTTCATTCTCTCGATCAGACACTTAGAAAAAAAAACGGAAAAAAAAAAAAAAAAAAATTGGATTTTTTCTAAGTACAAAATCGAGAGTGGCTAAAAATCACCTCTTTTTCCTTCTCTCGATCAGACACTTAGAAACAAAACGGAAAAAAAAAAAAAAAAAATTTGGATTTTTTCTAAGTACAAAATCGACAGTGGCTAAAAATCACCTCTTTTTCCTTCTCTCAATCAGACACTTAGAAAAAAAAAAGAAAAAAAAAAAAAAATTAGATTTTTTCTAAGTACAAAATCAAGAGAGGCTAAAAATCACCTCTTTTTCCTTCTCTCGATCAGACACTTAGAAAAAAAACGGAAAAAAAAAAAAAAAACATTTTGATTTTTTCTAAGTACAAAATCGAGAGAGGCTAAAAATCACCTCTTTTTCCTTCTCTCGATCAGACACTTAGAAAAAAAACTGAAAAAAAAATAAAAAAATTTTGGATTTTTTCTAAGTACAAAATCGAGAGAGGCTAAAAATCACCTCTTTTTCCTTCTCTCGATCAGACACTTGGAAAAAAAACGGAAAAAAAAAAAAAAAAAATTTGGATTTTTTCTAAGTACAAAATCGAGAGAGGCTAAAAATCACCTCTTTTTCCTTCTCTCGATCAGACACTTAGAAAAAAAAAAGAAAAAAAAAAAAAAAAAAATTGGATTTTTTCTTAGTACAAAATCAAGAGAGGCTAAAAATCACCTCTTTTTCCTTCTCTCGATCAGACACTTAGAAAAAAAACGGAAAAAAAAAAAATAAAAATTGGATTTTTTCTAAGTACAAAATCGACAGAGGCTAAAAATCACCTCTTTTTCATTCTCTCGATCAGACACTTAGAAAAAAAACGGAAAAAAAAAAAAAAAAAATTGGATTTTTTCTAAGTACAAAATCGAGAGTGGCTAAAAATCACCTCTTTTTCCTTCTCTCGATCAGACACTTAGAAAAAAAACGGAAAAAAAAAAAAAAAAAATTTGGATTTTTTCTAAGTACAAAATCGAGAGTGGCTAAAAATCACCTCTTTTTCCTTCTCTCGATCAGACACTTAGAAAAAAAACGGAAAAAAAAAAAAAAAAAATTTGGATTTTTTCTAAGTACAAAATCGAGAGTGGCTAAAAATCACCTCTTTTTCCTTCTCTCGATCAGACACTTAGAAAAAAAAATGAAAAAAAAAAAAAAAAATTTGGATTTTTTCTAAGTACAAAATCGAGAGAGGCTAAAAATCACCTCTTTTTCCTTCTCTCGATCAGACACTTAGAAAAAAAAACGGAAAAAAAAAAAAATAAATTTGGATTTTTTCTAAGTACAAAATCGAGAGAGGCTAAAAATCACCTCTTTTTCCTTCTCTCGATCAGACACTTAGAAAAAAAACGGAAAAAAAAAAAAAAAAAATTTGGATTTTTTCTAAGTACAAAATCGAGAGTGGCTAAAAATCACCTCTTTTTCCTTCTCTCGATCAGACACTTAGAAAAAAAACGGAAAAAAAAAAAAAAAAAATTTGGATTTTTTCTAAGTACAAAATCGAGAGAGGCTAAAAATCACCTCTTTTTCCTTCTCTCGATCAGACACTTAGAAAAAAAACGGAAAAAAAAAAAAAAAAAATAATTGGATTTTTTCTAAGTACAAAATCGAGAGTGGCTAAAAATCACCTCTTTTTCCTTCTCTCGATCAGACACTTAGGAAAAAAAATGAAAAAAAAAAAAAAAAAATTGGATTTTTTCAAAGTACAAAATCAAGAGAGGCTAAAAATCACCTCTTTTTCCTTCTCTCGATCAGACACTTAGAAAAAAAACGGAAAAAAAAAACAAAAAACATTTGGATTTTTTCTAAGTACAAAATCGAGAGAGGCTAAAAATCACCTCTTTTTCCTTCTCTCGATCAGACACTTAGAAAAAAAAACGAAAAAAAAAAAAAAAAAAATTGGATTTTTTCTAAGTACAAAATCGAGAGAGGCTAAAAATCACCTCTTTTTCCTTCTCTCGATCAGACACTTAGAAAAAAAACGGAGAAAAAAAAAAAAAAAAGTGGATTTTTTCTAAGTACAAAATCGAGAGAGGCTAAAAATCACCTCTTTTTCCTTCTCTCGATCAGACACTTAGAAAAAAAAAAGAAAAAAAAAAAAAAAAAATTGGATTTTTTCTAAGTACAAAATCAAGAGAGGCTAAAAATCACCTCTTTTTCCTTCTCTCGATCAGACACTTTGAAAAAAAACGGAAAAAAAAAAAAAAAAATTTGGATTTTTTCTAAGTACAAAATCGAGAGAGGCTAAAAATCACCTCTTTTTCCTTCTCTCGATCAGACACTTAGAAAACAAACGGAAAAAAAAAATAAAAAATTTGGATTTTTTCTAAGTACAAAATCGAGAGTGGCTAAAAATCACCTCTTTTTCCTTCTCTCGATCAGACACTTAGAAAAAAAACGGAAAAAAAAAAAAAAAAAAATTTGGATTTTTTCTAAGTACAAAATCCACAGTGGCTAAAAATCACCTCTTTTTCCTTCTCTCGATCAGACACTTAGAAAAAAAAAAGAAAAAAAAAAAAAAAATTAGATTTTTTCTAAGTACAAAATCGAGAGAGGCTAAAAATCACCTCTTTTTCCTTCTCTCGATCAGACACTTAGAAAAAAAACGGAAAAAAAAAAAAAAAATTTGGATTTTTTCTAAGTACAAAATCGAGAGTGGCTAAAAATCACCTCTTTTTCCTTCTCTCGATCAGACACTTAGAAAAAAAAATGAAAAAAAAAAAAAAAAAATTGGATTTTTTGTAAGTACAAAATCGAGAGAGGCTAAAAATCACCTCTTTTTCCTTCTCTCGATCAGACACTTAGAAAAAAAACGGAAAAAAAAAAAAAAAAAATTTGGATTTTTTCTAAGTACAAAATCGAGAGAGGCTAAAAATCACCTCTTTTTCCTTCTCTCGATCAGACACTTAGAAAAAAAACGGAAAAAAAAAAAAAAAAATTGGATTTTTTCTAAGTACAAAATCGAGAGAGGCTAAAAATCACCTCTTTTTCCTTCTCTCGATCAGACACTTAGAAAAAAAACGGAAAAAAAAAAAAAAAAATTGGATTTTTTCTAAGTACAAAATCGAGAGTGGCTAAAAATCACCTCTTTTTCCTTCTCTCGATCAGACACTTAGAAAAAAAACGGAAAAAAAAAAAAAAAAAATTTGGATTTTTTCTAAGTACAAAATCGACAGTGGCTAAAAATCACCTCTTTTTCCTTCTCTCGATCAGACACTTAGAAAAAAAAAAGAAAAAAAAAAAAAAGATTAGATTTTTTCTAAGTACAAAATCAAGAGAGGCTAAAAATCACCTCTTTTTCCTTCTCTCGATCAGACACTTAGAAAAAAAACGGAAAAAAAAAAAAAAAACATTTTGATTTTTTCTAAGTACAAAATCGAGAGAGGCTAAAAATCACCTCTTTTTCCTTCTCTCGATCAGACACTTAGAAAAAAAACTGAAAAAAAAATAAAAAAATTTTGGATTTTTTCTAAGTACAAAATCGAGAGAGGCTAAAAATCACCTCTTTTTCCTTCTCTCGATCAGACACTTGGAAAAAAAACGGAAAAAAAAAAAAAAAAATTTGGATTTTTTCTAAGTACAAAATCGAGAGAGGCTAAAAATCACCTCTTTTTCCTTCTCTCGATCAGACACTTAGAAAAAAAAAAGAAAAAAAAAAAAAAAAAATGGATTTTTTCTTAGTACAAAATCAAGAGAGGCTAAAAATCACCTCTTTTTCCTTCTCTCGATCAGACACTTAGAAAAAAAACGGAAAAAAAAAAAAAAAAAAATTGGATTTTTTCTAAGTACAAAATCGAGAGAGGCTAAAAATCACCTCTTTTTCATTCTCTCGATCAGACACTTAGAAAAAAAACGGAAAAAAAAAAAAAAAAAATTGGATTTTTTCTAAGTACAAAATCGAGAGTGGCTAAAAATCACCTCTTTTTCCTTCTCTCGATCAGACACTTAGAAAAAAAAAAGAAAAAAAATAAAAAAAATTGTATTTTTTATAAGTACAAAATCAAGAGAGGCTAAAAATCACCTCTTTTTCCTTCTCTCGATCAGACACTTAGAAAAAAAACGGAAAAAAAAAAAAAAAAAATTTGGATTTTTTCTAAGTACAAAATCGAGAGTGGCTAAAAATCACCTCTTTTTCCTTCTCTCGATCAGACACTTAGAAAAAAAACGGAAAAAAAAAAAAAAAAAATTTGGATTTTTTCTAAGTACAAAATCGAGAGTGGCTAAAAATCACCTCTTTTTCCTACTCTCGATCAGACACTTAGAAAAAAAAAAGAAAAAAAAAAAAAAAAATTTTGGATTTTTTCTAAGTACAAAATCGAGAGAGGCTAAAAATCACCTCTTTTTCCTTCTCTCGATCAGACACTTAGAAAAAAAAACGGAAAAAAAAAAAAAAAAAATTGGATTTTTTCTAAGTACAAAATCGAGAGAGGCTAAAAATCACCTCTTTTTCCTTCTCTCGATCAGACACTTAGAAAAAAAACGGAAAAAAAAAAAAAAAAAATTTGGATTTTTTCTAAGTACAAAATCGAGAGTGGCTAAAAATCACCTCTTTTTCCTTCTCTCGATCAGACACTTAGAAAAAAAACGGAAAAAAAAATAAATAAAATTTGGATTTTTTCTAAGTACAAAATCGAGAGAGGCTAAAAATCACCTCTTTTTCCTTCTCTCGATCAGACACTTAGAAAAAAAACGGAAAAAAAAAAAAAAAAAAAATTGGATTTTTTCTAAGTACAAAATCGAGAGTGGCTAAAAATCACCTCTTTTTCCTTCTCTCGATCAGACACTTAGAAAAAAAAATGAAAAAAAAAAAAAAAAATTGGATTTTTTCTAAGTACAAAATCAAGAGAGGCTAAAAATCACCTCTTTTTCCTTCTCTCGATCAGACACTTAGAAAAAAAACGGAAAAAAAAAAAAAAAAAATTTGGATTTTTTCTAAGTACAAAATCGAGAGTGGATAAAAATCACCTCTTTTTCCTTATCTCGATCAGACACTTAGAAAAAAAAAAGAAAAAAAAAAAAAAAATTGGATTTTTTCTAAGTACAAAATAAAGAGAGGCTAAAAATCACCTCTTTTTCCTTCTCTCGATCAGACACTTAGAAAAAAAACGGGAAAAAAAAAAAAAAATTGGATTTTTTCTAAGTACAAAATCAAGAGAGGCTAAAAATCACCTCTTTTTCCTTCTCTTGATCAGACACTTAGAAAAAAAACGGGAAAAAAAAAAAAAAAATTTGGATTTTTTCTAAGTACAAAATCGAGAGAGGCTAAAAATCACCTCTTTTTCCTTCTCTCGATCAGACACTTAGAAAAAAAAAAGAAAAAAAAAAAAAAAAAATTGGATTTTTTCTAAGTACAAAATCAAGAGAGGCTAAAAATCACCTCTTTTTCCTTCTCTCGATCAGACACTTAGAAAAAAAACGGAAAAAAAAAAAAAAAAAATTTGGATTTTTTCTAAGTACAAAATCGAGAGTGGCTAAAAATCACCTCTTTTTCCTTCTCTCGATCAGACACTTAGAAAAAAAAATGAAAAAAAAAAAAAAAAAATTGGATTTTTTCTAAGTACAAAATCGAGAGAGGCTAAAAATCACCTCTTTTTCCTTCTCTCGATCAGACACTTAGAAAAAAAACGGAAAAAAAAAAAAAAAAAAATTTGGATTTTTTCTAAGTACAAAATCGAGAGAGGCTAAAAATCACCTCTTTTTCCTTTTCTCGATCAGACACTTAGAAAAAAAACTGAAAAAAAAAAAAAAACATTTTGGATTTTTTCTAAATACAAAATCGAGAGAGGCTAAAAATCACCTCTTTTTCCTTCTCTCGATCAGACACTTAGAAAAAAAACGGAAAAAAAAAAAAAAAAAAATTGGATTTTTTCTAAGTACAAAATCGAGAGAGGCTAAAAATCACCTCTTTTTCATTCTCTCGATCAGACACTTAGAAAAAAAACGGAAAAAAAAAAAAAAAAAATTGGATTTTTTCTAAGTACAAAATCGAGAGTGGCTAAAAATCACCTCTTTTTCATTCTCTCGATCAGACACTTAGAAAAAAAACTGAAAAAAAAATAAAAAAATTTTGGATTTTTTCTAAGTACAAAATCGAGAGAGGCTAAAAATCACCTCTTTTTCCTTCTCTCGATCAGACACTTGGAAAAAAAACGGAAAAAAAAAAAAAAAAAATTTGGATTTTTTCTAAGTACAAAATCGAGAGAGGCTAAAAATCACCTCTTTTTCCTTCTCTCGATCAGACACTTAGAAAAAAAAAAGAAAAAAAAAAAAAAAAAATGGATTTTTTCTTAGTACAAAATCAAGAGAGGCTAAAAATCACCTCTTTTTCCTTCTCTCGATCAGACACTTAGAAAAAAAACGGAAAAAAAAAAAAAAAAAAATTGGATTTTTTCTAAGTACAAAATCGAGAGAGGCTAAAAATCACCTCTTTTTCATTCTCTCGATCAGACACTTAGAAAAAAAACGGAAAAAAAAAAAAAAAAAATTGGATTTTTTCTAAGTACAAAATCGAGAGTGGCTAAAAATCACCTCTTTTTCCTTCTCTCGATCAGACACTTAGAAAAAAAAAAGAAAAAAAATAAAAAAAATTGTATTTTTTATAAGTACAAAATCAAGAGAGGCTAAAAATCACCTCTTTTTCCTTCTCTCGATCAGACACTTAGAAAAAAAACGGAAAAAAAAAAAAAAAAAATTTGGATTTTTTCTAAGTACAAAATCGAGAGTGGCTAAAAATCACCTCTTTTTCCTTCTCTCGATCAGACACTTAGAAAAAAAACGGAAAAAAAAAAAAAAAAAATTTGGATTTTTTCTAAGTACAAAATCGAGAGTGGCTAAAAATCACCTCTTTTTCCTACTCTCGATCAGACACTTAGAAAAAAAAAAGAAAAAAAAAAAAAAAAATTTTGGATTTTTTCTAAGTACAAAATCGAGAGAGGCTAAAAATCACCTCTTTTTCCTTCTCTCGATCAGACACTTAGAAAAAAAAACGGAAAAAAAAAAAAAAAAAATTGGATTTTTTCTAAGTACAAAATCGAGAGAGGCTAAAAATCACCTCTTTTTCCTTCTCTCGATCAGACACTTAGAAAAAAAACGGAAAAAAAAAAAAAAAAAATTTGGATTTTTTCTAAGTACAAAATCGAGAGTGGCTAAAAATCACCTCTTTTTCCTTCTCTCGATCAGACACTTAGAAAAAAAACGGAAAAAAAAATAAATAAAATTTGGATTTTTTCTAAGTACAAAATCGAGAGAGGCTAAAAATCACCTCTTTTTCCTTCTCTCGATCAGACACTTAGAAAAAAAACGGAAAAAAAAAAAAAAAAAAAATTGGATTTTTTCTAAGTACAAAATCGAGAGTGGCTAAAAATCACCTCTTTTTCCTTCTCTCGATCAGACACTTAGAAAAAAAAATGAAAAAAAAAAAAAAAAATTGGATTTTTTCTAAGTACAAAATCAAGAGAGGCTAAAAATCACCTCTTTTTCCTTCTCTCGATCAGACACTTAGAAAAAAAACGGAAAAAAAAAAAAAAAAAATTTGGATTTTTTCTAAGTACAAAATCGAGAGTGGATAAAAATCACCTCTTTTTCCTTATCTCGATCAGACACTTAGAAAAAAAAAAGAAAAAAAAAAAAAAAATTGGATTTTTTCTAAGTACAAAATAAAGAGAGGCTAAAAATCACCTCTTTTTCCTTCTCTCGATCAGACACTTAGAAAAAAAACGGGAAAAAAAAAAAAAAATTGGATTTTTTCTAAGTACAAAATCAAGAGAGGCTAAAAATCACCTCTTTTTCCTTCTCTTGATCAGACACTTAGAAAAAAAACGGGAAAAAAAAAAAAAAAATTTGGATTTTTTCTAAGTACAAAATCGAGAGAGGCTAAAAATCACCTCTTTTTCCTTCTCTCGATCAGACACTTAGAAAAAAAAAGAAAAAAAAAAAAAAAAAATTGGATTTTTTCTAAGTACAAAATCAAGAGAGGCTAAAAATCACCTCTTTTTCCTTCTCTCGATCAGACACTTAGAAAAAAAACGGAAAAAAAAAAAAAAAAAATTTGGATTTTTTCTAAGTACAAAATCGAGAGTGGCTAAAAATCACCTCTTTTTCCTTCTCTCGATCAGACACTTAGAAAAAAAAATGAAAAAAAAAAAAAAAAAATTGGATTTTTTCTAAGTACAAAATCGAGAGAGGCTAAAAATCACCTCTTTTTCCTTCTCTCGATCAGACACTTAGAAAAAAAACGGAAAAAAAAAAAAAAAAAAATTTGGATTTTTTTCTAAGTACAAAATCGAGAGAGGCTAAAAATCACCTCTTTTTCCTTTTCTCGATCAGACACTTAGAAAAAAAACTGAAAAAAAAAAAAAAACATTTTGGATTTTTTCTAAATACAAAATCGAGAGAGGCTAAAAATCACCTCTTTTTCCTTCTCTCGATCAGACACTTAGAAAAAAAACGGAAAAAAAAAAAAAAAAAAATTTGGATTTTTTCTAAGTACAAAATCGAGAGTGGCTAAAAATCACCTCTTTTTCCTTCTCTCGATCAGACACTTAGAAAAAAAACGGAAAAAAAAAAAAAAAATTTGGATTTTTTATAAGTACAAAATCGAGAGTGGCTAAAAATCACCTCTTTTTCCTTCTCTCGATCAGACACTTAGAAAAAAAAATGAAAAAAAAAAAAAAAAAATTGGATTTTTTCTAAGTACAAAATCGAGAGAGGCTAAAAATCACCTCTTTTTCCTTCTCTCGATCAGACACTTAGAAAAAAAACGGAAAAAAAAAAAAAAAATTTGGATTTTTTCTAAGTACAAAATCGAGAGAGGCTAAAAATCACCTCTTTTTCCTTCTCTCGATCAGACACTTAGAAAAAAAACTGAAAAAAAAATAAAAAAATTTTGGATTTTTTCTAAGTACAAAATCGAGAGAGGCTAAAAATCACCTCTTTTTCCTTCTCTCGATCAGACACTTGGAAAAAAAACGGAAAAAAAAAAAAAAAAAATTTGGATTTTTTCTAAGTACAAAATCGAGAGAGGCTAAAAATCACCTCTTTTTCCTTCTCTCGATCAGACACTTAGAAAAAAAAAAGAAAAAAAAAAAAAAAAATGGATTTTTTCTTAGTACAAAATCAAGAGAGGCTAAAAATCACCTCTTTTTCCTTCTCTCGATCAGACACTTAGAAAAAAAACGGAAAAAAAAAAAAAAAAAAATTGGATTTTTTCTAAGTACAAAATCGAGAGAGGCTAAAAATCACCTCTTTTTCATTCTCTCGATCAGACACTTAGAAAAAAAACGGAAAAAAAAAAAAAAAAAATTGGATTTTTTCTAAGTACAAAATCGAGAGTGGCTAAAAATCACCTCTTTTTCCTTCTCTCGATCAGACACTTAGAAAAAAAAAAGAAAAAAAATAAAAAAAATTGTATTTTTTATAAGTACAAAATCAAGAGAGGCTAAAAATCACCTCTTTTTCCTTCTCTCGATCAGACACTTAGAAAAAAAACGGAAAAAAAAAAAAAAAAAATTTGGATTTTTTCTAAGTACAAAATCGAGAGTGGCTAAAAATCACCTCTTTTTCCTTCTCTCGATCAGACACTTAGAAAAAAAACGGAAAAAAAAAAAAAAAAAATTTGGATTTTTTCTAAGTACAAAATCGAGAGTGGCTAAAAATCACCTCTTTTTCCTACTCTCGATCAGACACTTAGAAAAAAAAAAGAAAAAAAAAAAAAAAAAATTTGGATTTTTTCTAAGTACAAAATCGAGAGAGGCTAAAAATCACCTCTTTTTCCTTCTCTCGATCAGACACTTAGAAAAAAAAACGGAAAAAAAAAAAAAAAAATTGGATTTTTTCTAAGTACAAAATCGAGAGAGGCTAAAAATCACCTCTTTTTCCTTCTCTCGATCAGACACTTAGAAAAAAAACGGAAAAAAAAAAAAAAAAAATTTGGATTTTTTCTAAGTACAAAATCGAGAGTGGCTAAAAATCACCTCTTTTTCCTTCTCTCGATCAGACACTTAGAAAAAAAACGGAAAAAAAAATAAATAAAATTTGGATTTTTTCTAAGTACAAAATCGAGAGAGGCTAAAAATCACCTCTTTTTCCTTCTCTCGATCAGACACTTAGAAAAAAAACGGAAAAAAAAAAAAAAAAAAAATTGGATTTTTTCTAAGTACAAAATCGAGAGTGGCTAAAAATCACCTCTTTTTCCTTCTCTCGATCAGACACTTAGAAAAAAAAATGAAAAAAAAAAAAAAAAATTGGATTTTTTCTAAGTACAAAATCAAGAGAGGCTAAAAATCACCTCTTTTTCCTTCTCTCGATCAGACACTTAGAAAAAAAACGGAAAAAAAAAAAAAAAAAATTTGGATTTTTTCTAAGTACAAAATCGAGAGTGGATAAAAATCACCTCTTTTTCCTTATCTCGATCAGACACTTAGAAAAAAAAAAGAAAAAAAAAAAAAAAATTGGATTTTTTCTAAGTACAAAATAAAGAGAGGCTAAAAATCACCTCTTTTTCCTTCTCTCGATCAGACACTTAGAAAAAAAACGGGAAAAAAAAAAAAAAATTGGATTTTTTCTAAGTACAAAATCAAGAGAGGCTAAAAATCACCTCTTTTTCCTTCTCTTGATCAGACACTTAGAAAAAAAACGGGAAAAAAAAAAAAAAAATTTGGATTTTTTCTAAGTACAAAATCGAGAGAGGCTAAAAATCACCTCTTTTTCCTTCTCTCGATCAGACACTTAGAAAAAAAAAAGAAAAAAAAAAAAAAAAAATTGGATTTTTTCTAAGTACAAAATCAAGAGAGGCTAAAAATCACCTCTTTTTCCTTCTCTCGATCAGACACTTAGAAAAAAAACGGAAAAAAAAAAAAAAAAAATTTGGATTTTTTCTAAGTACAAAATCGAGAGTGGCTAAAAATCACCTCTTTTTCCTTCTCTCGATCAGACACTTAGAAAAAAAAATGAAAAAAAAAAAAAAAAATTGGATTTTTTCTAAGTACAAAATCGAGAGAGGCTAAAAATCACCTCTTTTTCCTTCTCTCGATCAGACACTTAGAAAAAAAACGGAAAAAAAAAAAAAAAAAAATTTGGATTTTTTCTAAGTACAAAATCGAGAGAGGCTAAAAATCACCTCTTTTTCCTTTTCTCGATCAGACACTTAGAAAAAAAACTGAAAAAAAAAAAAAAACATTTTGGATTTTTTCTAAATACAAAATCGAGAGAGGCTAAAAATCACCTCTTTTTCCTTCTCTCGATCAGACACTTAGAAAAAAAACGGAAAAAAAAAAAAAAAAAAATTTGGATTTTTTCTAAGTACAAAATCGAGAGTGGCTAAAAATCACCTCTTTTTCCTTCTCTCGATCAGACACTTAGAAAAAAAACGGAAAAAAAAAAAAAAAAATTTGGATTTTTTATAAGTACAAAATCGAGAGTGGCTAAAAATCACCTCTTTTTCCTTCTCTCGATCAGACACTTAGAAAAAAAAATGAAAAAAAAAAAAAAAAAATTGGATTTTTTCTAAGTACAAAATCGAGAGAGGCTAAAAATCACCTCTTTTTCCTTCTCTCGATCAGACACTTAGAAAAAAAACGGAAAAAAAAAAAAAAAAATTTGGATTTTTTCTAAGTACAAAATCGAGAGAGGCTAAAAATCACCTCTTTTTCCTTCTCTCGATCAGACACTTAGAAAAAAAACGGAAAAAAAAAAAAAAAAATTGGATTTTTTCTTAGTACAAAATCGAGAGTGGCTAAAAATCACCTCTTTTTCCTTCTCTCGATCAGACACTTAGAAAAAAAACGGAAAAAAAAAAAAAAAATTTGGATTTTTTCTAAGTACAAAATCGAGAGAGGCTAAAAATCACCTCTTTTTCCTTCTCTCGATCAGACACTTAGAAAAAAAACTGAAAAAAAAAAAATAAAATTTGGATTTTTTCTAAGTACAAAATCGAGAGAGGCTAAAAATCACCTCTTTTTCCTTCTCTCGATCAGACACTTAGAAAAAAAACTGAAAAAAAAATAAAAAAAATTTGGATTTTTTCTTAGTACAAAATCGAGAGAGGCTAAAAATCACCTCTTTTTCCTTCTCTCGATCAGACACTTAGAAAAAAAACGGAAAAAAAAAAAAAAAAAATCTGGATTTTTTCTAAGTACAAAATCGAGAGTGGCTAAAAATCACCTCTTTTTCCTTCTCTCGATCAGACACTTAGAAAAAAAACGGGAAAAAAAAAAAAAAATTTGGATTTTTTCTTAGTACAAAATCGAGAGTGGCTAAAAATCAGCTCTTTTTCCTTCTCTCGATCAGACACTTAGAAAAAAAAATGAAAAAAAAAAAAAAAAAATTGGATTTTTTCTAAGTACAAAATCAAGAGAGGCTAAAAATCACCTCTTTTTCCTTCTCTCGATCAGACACTTAGAAAAAAAACGGAAAAAAAAAAAAAAAAAAATTGGATTTTTTCTAAGTACAAAATCGAGAGAGGCTAAAAATCACCTCTTTTTCCTTCTCTCGATCAGACACTTAGAAAAAAAACGGAAAAAAAAAAAAAAAATTTGGATTTTTTCTAAGTACAAAATCGAGAGAGGCTAAAAATCACCTCTTTTTCCTTCTCTCGATCAGACACTTAGAAAAAAAACGGAAAAAAAAAAAAAAAAAATTTGGATTTTTTCTAAGTACAAAATCGAGAGTGGCTAAAATCACCTCTTTTTCCTTCTCTCGATCAGACACTTAGAAAAAAAAATGAAAAAAAAAAAAAAAAAATTGGATTTTTTCAAAGTACAAAATCGAGAGAGGCTAAAAATCACCTCTTTTTCCTTCTCTCGATCAGACACTTAGAAAAAAAACGGAAAAAAAAAAAAAAAAAAAAGGATTTTTTCTAAGTACAAAATCGAGAGAGGCTAAAAATCACCTCTTTTTCCTTCTCTCGATCAGACACTTAGAAAAAAAACTGAAAAAAAAAAAAAAAAAATTTGGATTTTTTCTAAGTACAAAATCGAGAGAGGCTAAAAATCACCTCTTTTTCCTTCTCTCGATCAGACACTTAGAAAAAAAAATGAAAAAAAAAAAAAAAAAATTGGATTTTTTCTAAGTACAAAATCAAGAGAGGCTAAAAATCACCTCTTTTTCCTTCTCTCGATCAGACACTTAGAAAAAAAACGGAAAAAAAAAAAAAAAAATTTGGATTTTTTCTAAGTACAAAATCGAGAGAGGCTAAAAATCACCTCTTTTTCCTTCTCTCGATCAGACACTTAGAAAAAAAACGGAGAAAAAAAAAAAAAAATTGGATTTTTTCTAAGTGCAAAATCGAGAGTGGCTAAAAATCACCTCTTTTTCCTTCTCTCGATCAGACACTTAGAAAAAAAAATGAAAAAAAAAAAAAAAAATTGGATTTTTTCTAAGTGCAAAATCAAGAGAGGCTAAAAATCACCTCTTTTTCCTTCTCTCGATCAGACACTTAGAAAAAAAACGGAAAAAAAAAAAAAAAAATTTGGATTTTTTCTAAGTACAAAATCGAGAGAGGCTAAAAATCACCTCTTTTTCCTTCTCTCGATCAGACACTTAGAAAAAAAACGGGAAAAAAAAAATAAAAAATTGGATTTTTTCTAAGTACAAAATCGAGAGTGGCTAAAAATCACCTCTTTTTCCTTCTCTCGATCAGACACTTAGAAAAAAAAAAGAAAAAAAAAATAAAAAAATTGGATTTTTTCTAAGTACAAAATCAAGAGAGGCTAAAAATCACCTCTTTTTCATTCTCTCGATCAGACACTTCGAAAAAAAACGGAAAAAAAAAAAAAAAAAATTGGATTTTTTCTAAGTACAAAATCGAGAGTGGCTAAAAATCACCTCTTTTTCCTTCTCTCGATCAGACACTTAGAAAAAAAACGGAAAAAAATAAAAAAAAATTGGATTTTTTCTAAGTACAAAATCGAGAGTGGCTAAAAATCACCTCTTTTTCCTTCTCTCGATCAGACACTTAGAAAAAAAAATGAAAAAAAAAATAAAAAAATTGGATTTTTTCTAAGTACAAAATCGAGAGTGGCTAAAAATCACCTCTTTTTCCTTCTCTCGATCAGACACTTAGAAAAAAAACGGGAAAAAAAAAAAAAAAATTTGGATTTTTTCTAAGTACAAAATCGAGAGAGGCTAAAGATCACCTCTTTTTCCTTCTCTCGATCAGACACTTAGAAAAAAAACGGAAAAAAAAAAAAAAAAAAATTGGATTTTTTCTAAGTACAAAATCGAGAGTGGCTAAAAATCACCTCTTTTTCCTTCTCTCGATCAGACACTTAGAAAAAAAAAAGAAAAAAAAAAAAAATTGGATTTTTTCTAAGTACAAAATCAAGAGAGGCTAAAAATCACCTCTTTTTCCTTCTCTCGATCAGACACTTAGAAAAAAAACGGAAAAAAAAAAAAAAAAAATTTGGATTTTTTCTAAGTACAAAATCGAGAGTGGCTAAAAATCACCTCTTTTTCCTTCTCTCGATCAGACACTTAGAAAAAAAACGGAAAAAAAAAAAAAAAATTGGATTTTTTCTAAGTACAAAATCAAGAGAGGCTAAAAATCACCTCTTTTTCCTTCTCTCGATCAGACACTTAGAAAAAAAACGGAAAAAAAAAAAAAAAAAATTAGATATTTTCTAAGTACAAAATCGAGAGTGGCTAAAAATCACCTCTTTTTCCTTCTCTCGATCAGACACTTAGAAAAAAAAATGAAAAAAAAAAAAAAAAATTGGATTTTTTCTAAGTACAAAATCAAGAGAGGCTAAAAATCACCTCTTTTTCCTTCTCTCGATCAGACACTTAGAAAAAAAACGGAAAAAAAAAAAAAAAAATTTGGATTTTTTCTAAGTACAAAATCGAGAGAGGCTAAAAATCACCTCTTTTTCCTTCTCTCGATCAGACACTTAGAAAAAAAACGGAAAAAAAAAAAAAAAAAATTGGATTTTTTCTAAGTACAAAATCGAGAGTGGCGAAAAATCACCTCTTTTTCCTTCTCTCGATCAGACACTTAGAAAAAGAAAAGAAAAAAAAAAAGAAAAATTTGGATTTTTTCTAAGTACAAAATCAAGAGAGGCTAAAAATCACCTCTTTTTCCTTCTCTCGATCAGACACTTAGAAAAAAAACGGAAAAAAAAAAAAAAAAAAAATTGGATTTTTTCTAAGTACAAAATCAAGAGTGGCTAAAAATCACCTCTTTTTCCTTCTCTCGATCAGACACTTAGAAAAAAAACGGAAAAAAAAACGGAAAAAAAATTTGGATTTTTTCTAAGTACAAAATCGATAGTGGCTAAAAATCACCTCTTTTTCCTTCTCTCGATCAGACACTTAGAAAAAAAAATGAAAAAAAAAAAAAAAAAATTGGATTTTTTCTAAGTACAAAATCGAGAGAGGCTAAAAATCACCTCTTTTTCCTTCTCTCAATCAGACACTAAGAAAAAAAACGGAAAAAAAAAAAAAAAAAATTTGGATTTTTTCTAAGTACAAAATCGAGAGAGGCTAAAAATCACCTCTTTTTCCTTCTCTCGATCAGACACTTAGAAAAAAAACGGAAAAAAAAAAAAAAAAAATTGGGATTTTTTCTAAGTACAAAATCGAGAGTGGCTAAAAATCACCTCTTTTTCCTTCTCTCGATCAGACACTTACAAAAAAAAATGAAAAAAAAAAAAAAAAAAATTGGATTTTTTCTAAGTACAAAATCAAGAGAGGCTAAAAATCACCTCTTTTTCCTTCTCTCGATCAGACACTTAGAAAAAAAACGGAAAAAAAAAAAAAAAAAATTGGATTTTTTTAAGTACAAAATCGAGGGAGGCTAAAAATCACCTCTTTTTCCTTCTCTCGATCAGACACTTAGAAAAAAAACGGAAAAAAAAAAAAAAAAAATTTGGATTTTTTCTAAGTACAAAATCGAGAGAGGCTAAAAATCACCTCTTTTTCCTTCTCTCGATCAGACACTTAGAAAAAAAACGGAAAAAAATAAAATAAAAATTTGGATTTTTTCTAAGTACAAAATCGAGAGAGGCTAAAAATCACCTCTTTTTCCTTCTCTCGATCAGACACTTAGAAAAAAAACGGAAAAAAAAAATAAAAAATTTGGATTTTTTCTAAGTACAAAATCGAGAGTGGCTAAAAATCACCTCTTTTTCCTTCTCTCGATCAGACACTTAGAAAAAAAAAAGAAAAAAAAAAAAAAAAAATTGGATTTTTTCTAAGTACAAAATCAAGAGAGGCTAAAAATCACCTCTTTTTCCTTCTCTCGATCAGACACTTAGAAAAAAAACGGAAAAAAAAAAAAAAAAAATTGGATTTTTTCTAAGTACAAAATCGAGAGTGGCTAAAAATC
This sequence comes from Entelurus aequoreus, assembly GCF_033978785.1. Lineage (NCBI taxonomy): Eukaryota > Metazoa > Chordata > Actinopteri > Syngnathiformes > Syngnathidae > Entelurus > Entelurus aequoreus. The sequence continues at coordinate 277,220 of NW_026907995.1, forward strand.
ACCTCTTTTTCCTTCTCTCGATCAGACACTTAGAAAAAAAACGGAAAAAAAAAAAAAAAAAATTTGGATTTTTTCTAAGTACAAAATCGAGAGTGGCTAAAAATCACCTCTTTTTCCTTCTCTCGATCAGACACTTAGAAAAAAAAAAGAAAAAAAAAAAAAAAATTTGGATTTTTTCTAAGTACAAAATCGAGAGAGGCTAAAAATCACCTCTTTTTCCTTCTCTCGATCAGACACTTAGAAAAAAAACGGAAAAAAATAAAATAAAAATTTGGATTTTTTCTAAGTACAAAATCGAGAGAGGCTAAAAATCACCTCTTTTTCCTTCTCTCGATCAGACACTTAGAAAAAAAACGGAAAAAAAAAATAAAAAATTTGGATTTTTTCTAAGTACAAAATCGAGAGTGGCTAAAAATCACCTCTTTTTCCTTCTCTCGATCAGACACTTAGAAAAAAAAAAGAAAAAAAAAAAAAAAAAATTGGATTTTTTCTAAGTACAAAATCAAGAGAGGCTAAAAATCACCTCTTTTTCCTTCTCTCGATCAGACACTTAGAAAAAAAACGGAAAAAAAAAAAAAAAAAATTGGATTTTTTCTAAGTACAAAATCGAGAGTGGCTAAAAATCACCTCTTTTTCCTTCTCTCGATCAGACACTTAGAAAAAAAACGGAAAAAAAAAAAAAAAAAATTTGGATTTTTTCTAAGTACAAAATCGAGAGTGGCTAAAAATCACCTCTTTTTCCTTCTCTCGATCAGACACTTAGAAAAAAAAAAGAAAAAAAAAAAAAAAATTTGGATTTTTTCTAAGTACAAAATCGAGAGAGGCTAAAAATCACCTCTTTTTCCTTCTCTCGATCAGACACTTAGAAAAAAAACGGAAAAAAATAAAATAAAAATTTGGATTTTTTCTAAGTACAAAATCGAGAGAGGCTAAAAATCACCTCTTTTTCCTTCTCTCGATCAGACACTTAGAAAAAAAACGGAAAAAAAAAATAAAAAATTTGGATTTTTTCTAAGTACAAAATCGAGAGTGGCTAAAAATCACCTCTTTTTCCTTCTCTCGATCAGACACTTAGAAAAAAAAAAGAAAAAAAAAAAAAAAAATTTGGATTTTTTCTAAGTACAAAATCAAGAGAGGCTAAAAATCACCTCTTTTTCCTTCTCTCGATCAGACACTTAGAAAAAAAACGGAAAAAAAAAAAAAAAAATTTGGATTTTTTCTAAGTACAAAATCGAGAGTGGCTAAAAATCACCTCTTTTTCCTTCTCTCGATCAGACACTTAGAAAAAAAACGGAAAAAAAAAAAAAAAAAATTTGGATTTTTTCTAAGTACAAAATCGAGAGTGGCTAAAAATCACCTCTTTTTCCTTCTCTCGATCAGACACTTAGAAAAAAAAAAGAAAAAAAAAAAAAAATTTGGATTTTTTCTAAGTACAAAATCGAGAGAGGCTAAAAATCACCTCTTTTTCCTTCTCTCGATCAGACACTTAGAAAAAAAACGGAAAAAAAAAAAAAAAAAATTTGGATTTTTTTCTAAGTACAAAATCGAGAGAGGCTAAAAATCACCTCTTTTTCCTTCTCTCGATCAGACACTTAGAAAAAAAACGGAAAAAAAAAAAAAAAAAATTGGATTTTTTCTAAGTACAAAATCGAGAGTGGCTAAAAATCACCTCTTTTTCCTTCTCTCGATCAGACACTTAGAAAAAAAAATGAACAAAAAAAAAAAAAAATTGGATTTTTTCTAAGTACAAAATCAAGAGAGGCTAAAAATCACCTCTTTTTCCTTCTCTCGATCAGACACTTAGAAAAAAAACGGAAAAAAAAAAATAAAATTTGGATTTTTTCTAAGTACAAAATCGAGAGAGGCTAAAAATCACCTCTTTTTCCTTCTCTCGATCAGACACTTAGAAAAAAAACGGAAAAAAAAAAAAAAAAAATTGGATTTTTTCTAAGTACAAAATCGAGAGTGGCTAAAAATCACCTCTTTTTCCTTCTCTCGATCAGACACTTAGAAAAAGAAAAGAAAAAAAAAAGAAAAATTTGGATTTTTTCTAAGTACAAAATCAAGAGAGGCTAAAAATCACCTCTTTTTCCTTCTCTCGATCAGACACTTAGAAAAAAAACGGAAAAAAAAAAAAAAAAAAATTGGATTTTTTCTAAGTACAAAATCAAGAGTGGCTAAAAATCACCTCTTTTTCCTTCTCTCGATCAGACACTTAGAAAAAAAACGGAAAAAAAAAACGGAAAAAAAATTTGGATTTTTTCTAAGTACAAAATCGATAGTGGCTAAAAATCACCTCTTTTTCCTTCTCTCGATCAGACACTTAGAAAAAAAAATGAAAAAAA